>NC_143030.1:80012398-80017398 GCF_057628025.1 Oncorhynchus mykiss | reverse complement strand
GTTAGGGTTAGGGGTTAGGGTTAGGGTTAGGTTTAGGTTAGGGTTATGAGTTAGGGTCAGGCGTAGGTTAGTGTTGGGGTTATTGTGTATATTAACATCTGATGAGACTGGTTAAGGGTTCACACATTGTTATCCCCTCTTATCCTCTTCCCCTCTCCTCTGCTCCTCTCCTCTTCCTCTCTGCTCTTCTTCTCTTCTCCTCATCTCCTCTGCTCCTCGCCTCTCCTTCTCTTCCTCTCTGCACCTCTACTCATCTCCTCTGCTCCTCTCCTCTTCCCCTCTGCTCCTCTCCTCTTCTCCTCTCCTCTTCCCCTCTGCTCATCTCCTCTTCTCCTCATCTCCTCTGCTCCTCTCCTCTTCTCTTCTCCTCTTCCTCTCTGCACCTCTCCTCATCTCCTCTCCTCTTGTCCTCTTCCTCTCTGCACCTCTCCTCTTGTCCTCTTCCTCTCGGCACTTCTCCTCTTGTCCTCCTCCTCTCTGCTCCTCTCCTCTTGTCCTCTTCCTCTCTGCACCTCTCCTCTTGTCCTCCTCCTCTCTGCTCCTCTCCTCTTCTCCTCTTCCTCTCTGCTCCTCTCCTCATTTCCTCTGAGCCTCTCCTCTTCTCCTCTTCCTGTCTGCTCTCAAAACAACACACCGTGTAGCAGGTAAAACGTCACATTGACGAGACGCTGATGGCAAAGCAATTCCACACTGAACATTTGGGCTTGAGTCAACGTGAGGCTAGTGACATCATGGGCTCTGAGAAGGGCTAATTTGTGAAACACTGCTCAGGTTCCTGTTTGAACATATGGTGATTTTGAGAAGAGGAGGGGAGAGGAGAGGAGGAGGAGGAGGAGAGAATAGGAGGAAGAGGTGAAGGGAGGAGAGACCACTGATCCCTGTGGTATTCCTGTAAGGTACAGCTCTTCTTCAAACTCAGTGGAAGTGGTCTGGGGGACCGGAGATGTAGACAGAGGATCAATGCCTCTTCTTGAAGTCTCTCAGCAAGAAAGGGAGAGAGAGGAGGAGAGGAGAATGGGTTATGTCGCAACCTAATAGCCTCTTTATTATAATGCAGAGGAGGCAGAGGAAACCAACTAACGGTGACGTCATAGATTAAACATGAATACAGGAAGTATAAACACAGTTTCCTCCCCAATGGAAGCCTGTTCCCTCTAACGGTGCACTTGATGATGAGGCCTCACAGGGCTCTGGTCAAAACGAGTGCACCATAAAGACAATATAGGTTAGGGTGCCATTTGCCGTTGAGATGAAAACAAACAACAAAAAATGTATTTGGATTCACAACCGAGCATAATGAAGCTTTCAGATGGTCATCCAGCTGCCGCTGCCTTGGAGCAAACAGAGGATCAGGTTGCTTTATTTAATACCCTAACACAAGCTCTTTTATAGGCCCATAGGGGTGATGAAGAGGTACTCAGCCAAATCATGCTGTTAACACTGCTATCCAACACATTCACACAGGCACACACACACACACACACACACACACACACACACACACACACACACACACACACACACACACACACACACACACACACACACAGCAGTGCTGCACGGGGCTGCATAGAGTCAAAGCTTCTGTAATCGTTGTCGTTGTGCGTTTAAAATTGCACCCTGTTGCCTATTTAGTGCAGATTGTCAAGTTGTGTGGGTATAGAACTCCAGTTGGACACGTCTGAAATGACACTGTTCTAATTCACACCCTGTATTCTAAATAACACTGCATTCTAAATAACACTGCATTCTAAATAACATTGCATTCTAAATAACACTGCATTCTAAATAACACTGCATTCTAAATAACACTGCATTCTAAATAACACTGCATTCTAAATGATGCTGCATTCTAAATAACACTGCATTCTAAATAACACTGCATTCTAAATAACACTGCATTCTAAATAACACTCTACAATCTAAATGACACTGCATTCTAAATAACACTGCATTCTAAATAACACTCTACAATCTAAATAACACTGCATTTTAAATAACACTCTACAATCTAAATAACACTGCATTCCATATAACACTCTACATTCTAAATTACACTGCATTCCAAATAACACTCTACATTCTAAATTACACTGCATTCTAAATAACACTGCATTCTAAATTACACTATACATTCTAAATGACACTGCATTCTAATTAACACTCTACATTCCAAATAACACTCTACATTCTAAATTACACTGCATTCTAAATAACACTGCATTCTAAATAACACTATACATTCTAAATGACACTGCATTCTAAATAACACTGCATTCTAAATAACACTCTACATTCTAAATGAAACTGCATTCTAAATCATACAATATTATAAATTACATTGTGTTCCCTAATGCACTACTCAGGGCTTTGGTAAAAAAGTTGTGCATTATAAAGGGAATAGGGTGCCATTGTTTATGCATCCATAATGATGCAAAAAGAGGATTTACACTCCACTACAGCTGTGTACCTACAGCCCTGTCATTACAGAGATATCTACCTACAGCCCTGTCATTACAGAGATATCTACCTACAGCCCTGTCATTACAGAGAGATCTACCTACAGCCCTGTCATTACAGAGATATCTACCTACAGCCCTGTCATTACAGAGATATCTACCTACAGCCCTGTCATTACAGAGATATCTACCTACAGCCCTGTCATTACGGAGATATCTACCTACAGCCCTGTCATTACAGAGATATCGACCTACAGCCCTGTCATTACGGAGATATCTACCTACAGCCCTGTCATTACGGAGATATCTACCTACAGCCCTGTCATTATAGAGATATCTACCTACAGCCCTGTCATTACAGAGATATCTGCCTACAGCCCTGTCATTATAGAGATATCTACCTACAGCCTTGTCATTACGGAGATATCTACCTACAGCCCTGTCATTACAGAGATATCTACCTACAGCCCTGTCATTACAGAGATATCTGCCTACAGCCCTGTCATTATAGAGATATCTACCTACAGCCCTGTCATTACAGAGATATCTACCTACAGCCCTGTCATTACGGAGATATCTACCTACAGCCCTGTCATTACAGAGATATCTACCTACAGCCCTGTCATTACAGAGATATCTACCTACAGCCCTGTCATTACGGAGATATCTACCTACAGCCCTGTCATTACAGAGATATCTACCTACAGCCCTGTCATTATAGAGATATCTACCTACAGCCCTGTCATTATAGAGATATCTACCTACAGCCCTGTCATTACAGAGATATCTACCTACAGCCCTGTCATTACAGAGATATCTACCTACAGCCCTGTCATTACAGAGATATCTACCTACAGCCCTGTCATTACAGCGATATCTACCTACAGCCCTGTCATTACAGAGATATCTACCTACAGCCCTGTCCTTATAGAGATATCTACCTACAGCCCTGTCATTACAGCGATATCTACCTACAGACCTGTCATTATAGAGATATCTGCCTACAGCCCTGTCATTATAGAGATATCTGCCTACAGCCCTGTCATTACAGCGATATCTACCTACAGCCCTGTCATTACAGAGATATCTGCCTACAGCCCTGTCATTATGGAGATATCTACCTACAGCCCTGTCATTACGGAGATATCTACCTACAGCCCTGTCATTATAGAGATATCTGCCTACAGCCCTGTCATTACAGCGATATCTACCTACAGCCCTGTCATTACGGAGATATCTACCTACAGCCCTGTCATTACGGAGATATCTACCTACAGCCCTGTCATTATAGAGATATCTACCTACAGCCCTGTCAATACAGAGATATCTACCTACAGCCCTGTCATTACAGAGATATCTACCTACAGCCCTGTCAATACAGAGATATCTACCTACAGCCCTGTCAATACAGAGATATCTACCTACAGCCCTGTCATTATAGAGATATCTACCTACAGCCCTGTCATTACAGAGATATCTACCTACAGCTCTGTCAACAGCACTCCACTCTGCCCTCTCACACCTAGATAAGAGGAATACCTATGTGAGGTTTCTGTTCATTGACTACAGCTCAGTGTTCAATACTATAGTGCCGTCCCAGCTCGTCACCAAGCTCAAGACCCTGTTACTGACCACCTCCCTTCAGCAACTGGATCCTAGATTTCCTGATGGGCGTATCCTAGACTTCCTGACGGGCGTATCCTAGACTTCCTGACAGGCGTATCCTAGACTTCCTGATGGACGTATCCGAGACTTCCTGATGGGCGTATCCTAGACTTCCTGACAGGCGTATCCTAGACTTCCTGACGGGCGTATCCTAGACTTCCTGATGGGCGTATCCTAGACTTCCTGATGGGCGTATCCTAGACTTCCTGACAGGCGTATCCTAGACTTCCTGATGGACGTATCCGAGACTTCCTGACAGGCGTATCCTAGACTTCCTGACAGGCGTATCCTAGACTTCCTGACAGGCGTATCCTAGACTTCCTGATGGGCGTATCCTAGACTTCCTGATGGGCGTATCCTAGACTTCCTGACAGGCGTATCCTAGACTTCCTGACAGGCGTATCCTAGACTTCCTGACAGGCGTATCCTAGACTTCCTGATGGGCGTATCCTAGACTTCCTGATGGCGTATCCTAGACTTCCTGACAGGCGTATCCTAGACTTCCTAATGGGCGTACTCAAGGTAGTACTGTAAAAGCAGGCATCAAAACGCTGACCCTTACCATGGGGCCGCCTCAGGGGTGTGTGCTTATCCCCCTGCTGTACTCCCTGTTCACCCACGACTGTGTGGCCTCACACGAATCCATGACGGTGGTCGGCCTGATCACCAACGGCCTACAGGGAGGAGGTCAGAGACTTGGCATTGTGGTTCCCGGGACAACAACCTCCCCCTCAACGTTAGCAAGACAAACAAGATGATTGTTGACGACAGGAAATGGAGGGCAAAAGCACGCCCCTATTGACATCGACGGGGCTGTAGTGAACATCAAGTTCCTCTGTGTCTACATCACTGAGGACTCAACGTGGTCCTCTCACA
>NC_143030.1:79999898-80007398 GCF_057628025.1 Oncorhynchus mykiss | reverse complement strand
TCATCATGACGAGGATCATCAAGGTTCACAGAAATATTAAGTTAAAGGTAGACATGCCAATGAATTATAGTGTTTTTACTGATTTCAGTTTTTTAAGTGAATAAAACTCGGAATTCTGTTGCCAATTCGGTTACTGCAATTGAATTGGCAACAAATCATTGTAGTCACAAAAAACAGAAGGATCACCTGTTACTGTCCTCCAGTCCACTGACATTCTGTTATGTTCAGCTCATAGTGTCTCCTGTTACTGTCCTCTCTTCCACTGGCTGTTATGTTCAGCTCATAGTGTCTCCTGCTACTGTCCTCTCTTCCACTGACTGTTATGTTCAACTCATAGTGTCTCCTGTTACTGTCCTCTCTTCCACTGGCTGTTATGTTCAACTCATAGTGTCTCCTGTTACTGTCCTCTCTTCCACTGGCTGTTATGTTCAGCTCATAGTGTCTCCTGTTATGTTCAGCTCATAGTGTCTCCTGTTACTGTCCTCCTTTCCACTGACTGTTATGTTCAGCTCATAGTGTCTCCTGCTACTGTCCTCTCTTCCACTGACTGTTATGTTCAGCTCATAGTGTCTCCTGTTACTGTCCTCTCTTCCACTGGCTGTTATGTTCAGCTCATAGTGTCTCCTGTTACTGTCCTCTCTTCCACTGGCTGTTATGTTCAGCTCATAGTGTCTCCTGTTACTGTCCTCTCTTCCACTGACTGTTATGTTCAACTCATAGTGTCTCCTGTTACTGTCCTCTCTTCCACTGGCTGTTATGTTCAGCTCATAGTGTCTCCTGTTACTGTCCTCCCTTCCACTGACTGTTATGTTCAGCTCATAGTGTCTCCTGTTACTGTCCTCTCTTCTACTGGCTGTTATGTTCAACTCATAGTGTCTCCTGTTACTGTCCTCCCTTCCACTGACTGTTATGTTCAGCTCATAGTGTCTCCTGTTACTGTCCTCTCTTCCACTGGCTGTTATGTTCAGCTCATAGTGTCTCCTGTTACTGTCCTCCCTTCCACTGACTGTTATGTTCAACTCATAGTGTCTCCTGTTACTGTCCTCTCTTCTACTGGCTGTTATGTTCAACTCATAGTGTCTCCTGTTACTGTCCTCTCTTCCACTGGCTGTTATGTTCAGCTCATAGTGTCTCCTGTTATGTTCAGCTCATAGTGTCTCCTGTTACTGTCCTCCTTTCCACTGACTGTTATGTTCAGCTCATAGTGTCTCCTGTTACTGTCCTCTCTTCCACTGACTGTTATGTTCAGCTCATAGTGTCTCCTGTTACTGTCCTCCCTTCCACTGACTGTTATGTTCAGCTCATAGTGTCTCCTGTTACTGTCCTCCCTTCCACTGACTGTTATGTTCAACTCATAGTGTCTCCTGTTACTGTCCTCTCTTCTACTGGCTGTTATGTTCAGCTCATAGTGTCTCCTGTTACTGTCCTCTCTTCCACTGGCTGTTATGTTCAGCTCATAGTGTCTCCTGTTACTGTCATCCCTTCCACTGACTGTTATGTTCAGCTCATAGTGTATCCTGTTACTGTCCTCTCTTCCACTGGCTGTTATGTTCAGCTCATAGTGTCTCCTGTTATGTTCAGCTCATAGTGTCTCCTGTTACTGTCCTCCCTAGCAGTTCTCTCTCTCTCTCTAGTTAATGTCAGCTCTCTTGGCCCTCACTGACACCTACCACGACACCTCCCACCTACCTTCCTCATCCAATGAGCACCAACCTAGGTTTCACAAGTTTGGAAAGTACCGCAGAGCACTCTAGAGTGGAGAACAGTATTATACCAATCAAATCTACTCTACTGTATTCTACTGTCCTCTACTGTATTCTAATATATTCTACAGTACTTTACTGTACTCTACTGTGCTGTATTCTACTGTACTCTACTGTATTCTAATGTATTCTACTGTACTCTACTGTGTTCTACTGTACTCTACTGTATTCTAAAGTATTCTACTGTACACTGCTGTGTTCTACTGTACTGTACTGTATTCTAAAGTATTCTACTGTACTTTACTGTGCTGTATTTGACTGTACTCTACTGTACTCTACTATGCTGTACTGTACTGTACTCTACTGTATTCTACTGTACTTTACTGTACTCTACTGTGCTGTACTCTACTGTATTCTACTGTACTCTTCTGTGTTGTATTCTACTGTACTTTACTGTACTCTACTGTGTTGTATTCTACTGTATTCTACTGTACTCTACTGTATTCTACTGTACTCTACTGTGCTGTACTCTACTGTATTCTACTGTATTCTACTGTACTCTACTGTAATATACTGTATTCTACTGAACTCTACTGTGTTGTACTCTACTGAGTTGTACTCTACTGTATTCTATTGTACTCTACTGTGTTGTACTCTACTGTATTCTACTGTGTTGTAATCTACTGTGTTGTACTCTACTGTATTCTATTGTACTCTAATGTGTTGTACTCTACTGAATTCTACTGTGTTGTTAACTACTGTGTTTTACTATACTGTATTCTATTTTACTTTACTGTGTTGTACTCTTATGTATTATATTGTACTATACAGTGTTGTACTCTACTGTGTTGTACTTTACTGTATTCTACTGTACTCTACTGTGTTGTACTCTACTGTGTTCTACCTTACTCTACTGTGTTGTAATCTACTGTATTATACTCTACTGTATTCTACTGTACTCTCCTGTACTCTACTGTATTCTACTGTGTTGTATTCTACTGTACTCTACTGTGTTGTAATCTACTATATTCTACTGTGTTTTACTCTACAGTATTCTACAGTACTCTCCTTTATTCTACTGTGTTGTATTCTACTGTACTCTGCTGTAATCTACTGTGTTGTATTATACTGTACTCTACTGTGTTGTACTCTACTGTGCTGTACTCTACTGTGTTGTACTCTACTGTGTTGTATTCTACTGTACTCTGCTGTACTCTACTGTACTCAAATGTGTTGTGTTCTACTGTGTTGTACTCTACTTTTTGTACTCTACTGTGCTGTACTCAACTGTATTGTAATCAACTGTATTATCCTGTACTGTGTTGTACTCTACTTTGTTGTACTCTACTGTACTGTGCTCTTGTATTGTACTGTATTCTACTGTACCCTACTGTGTTGCATTTTACTGTTTTCTACTGTACTGAACTGTACTCTAATTTGTTGTACTCTACTGTGCCGTACTCTACTGTGTTGTACTCTACTGTATTATTTTGTACTCTACTGTGTTGTATTCTGCAGTATTCTATTGTACTCTACTGTGTTGTACTATACTGTATTCTACTGTATTGTTAACTACTGTGTTGTACTCTACTGTATTCTATTGTACTCTACTGTGTTGTATTCTAATATGTTGTACTCTACCTTTTTGTACTCTACTGTGCTGTACTCTACTGTGTTGTAATCTGCTGTATTCTACTGTACTGTACTGTGTTGTACTCTACTTTGTTGTACTCTACTGTGCTGTACTCTACTGTGTTTTACTCTACAGTATTCTACAGTACTCTCCTTTATTCTACTGTGTTGTATTCTACTGTACTCTACTGTAATCTACTGTGTTGTATTATACTGTACTCTACTGTGTTGTACTCTACTGTGCTGTACTCTACTGTGTTGTACTCTACTGTGTTGTATTCTACTGTACTCTGCTGTACTCTACTGTACTCGAGTGTGTTGTATTCTACTGTGTTGTACTCTACTTTTTGTACTCTACTGTGCTGTACTCAACTGTATTGTAATCAACTGTATTATCCTGTACTGTGTTGTACTCTACTTTGTTGTACTCTACTGTGCTGTACTCTACTTTGTTGTAATGTACTGTATTCTACTGTACCCTACTGTGTTGCATTCTACTGTTTTATACTGTACTGAACTGTACTCTACTTTGTTGTACTCTACTGTGCCGTACTCTACTGTGTTGTATTCTGCTGTACTCTAATGTGCTGTACTCTACTGTGTTGTACTCTACTGTGCTGTACTCTACTGTACTCTACTGTGTTGTACTCTACTGTGTTCTACCTTACTCTACTGTGTTGTAATCTACTGTATTATACTGTGGTGTACTCAACTGTACTCTACTATGTTGTACTCTACTGTGTTGTACTCTACTGTGTTGTATTCTACTGTACTCTGCTGTACTCTACTGTACTCTACCGTGTTGTATTCTACTATGTTGTACTCTACTTTTTTGTGCTCTACTGTGCTGTACTCTACTGTGTTGTAATCTACTGCATTCTACTGCACTGTACTGTGTTGTACTCTACTTTGTTGTACTCTACTGTGAGGTACTCTACTGTGTTTTACTCTACTGTATTCTATTGTACTCTACTGTGTTGTTTTGTACTGTGCTGTACTCTGCTGTGTTGTATTCTACTGTATTCTACTGTGCTCTACTGTGCTGTAATCTACTGTGTTGTTCTCTACTGTGTTGTATTATACTGTACTCTACTGTATTCTACTGTACTCTACTTTGTTGTACTCTACTTTGTTGTATTATACTGTACTCTACTGTATTCTACTGTACTAAACTGTGTTGTACTCTACTTTGTTATACTCTACTGGGATGTATTCTACTGTATTCTACTGCACTCTACTCTATGTATTCTACTGTACTCTGCTGTATTCTACTGTACAACACTGTATTCTACTGTTTTGTATTCTACTGTACTCTACTGTGTTGTACTCTACTGTGCTGTACTCTACTGTGTTGTTCTCTACTGTTTTGTACTCTACTGTATTCAACTGTACTCTACAGTGTTGTTCTCTACTTTGTTGTTTTGTATTGTACTCTACTGTATTCTACTGTACTCTACTTGGTTGTACTCTACTTTGTTGCACTCTACTGTGCTGTTCTCTACTGTATTCTATTGTACTCTACTGTGTTGTATTGTACTGTGCTGTACTCTCCTGTGTTGTATTCTACTGTACTCTACTGTACTCTGTGTTGTATTCTACTGAACTCTACTGTGTTGTATTCTACTTCACTCTACTGTGCTGTACACTACTGTATTCTATTGTATTCTACTGTATTCTACTGTACTCTACTGTGCTGTACCCTACTGTGTTGTTCTATACTGTTTTGTTCTCCACTGTATTCTACTGTGTTGTTCTTTACTGTGTTGTACTCTACTGTATTCTACTGTACTCTACTTTGTTGTACTCTACTTTGTTGTATTATATTGTACTCTACTGTATTCTACCGTACTCTACTGTGTTGTACTCTACTTTTTTGTACTCGACTGTGATGTATTCTACTGTACTCTACTGTGCTGTACTCTACTCTATTCTACTCTACTGTACTGTGCTGTACTCTACTTTGTTGTACTCTTCTGTGTTGTATTCTACTGTACTCTGCTGTGTTGTACTCTATTGTAGTCTATTGTACTCTACTGTGCTGTACTCTACTGTATTCTACTGTACTCTACTTTGTTGTACTCTATTGTGCAGTACTCTAATGTATTCTACTGTACTCTACTCTGTTGTGCTCTACTGTGCTGTACTCTACTGTATTCTGATGTTCTCTACTGTACTGTACTCTACTGTACTGTACTCTACTGTATTCTACTGTGTTGAAATCTACTGTACTGTACTCTACTGTATTCTACTGTGTTGTAATATATTGTACTGTACTCTACTGTATTCTACTTTTTTGTAATCTACTGTACTGTACACTACTGTATTCTACTGTGTTGTAATATATTGTACTGTACTCTACTGTATTCTACTGTGTTGAAATCTACTGTACTGTACTCTACTGTATTCTACTGTGTTGTAATATATTGTACTGTACTCTACTGTATTCTACTTTTTTGTAATCTACTGTACTGTATTCTACTGTATTCTACTTTGTTGTAATCTACTGTACTGTACTCTATTATTCTACTGTACTGTACTCTATTTTTCTACTGTAATTCTACTGTATTCTATTGTACCCTACTGTGCTGTACTCTACCCCACTGTACTCTACTGTATTCTACTGTACTCTACCATGTGGTACTCTACTGTATTCTACTCTACTGCATTCTACTGTCCTCTACTGTGTTGTACCAAAAAAGGTATTAGATGAACATTAGGTACAGTGCCTTGTGAAAGTATTCGGCCCCCTTGAACTTAGCAACCTTTTGCCACATTTCAGGCTTCAAACATAAAGATATAAAACTGTATTTTTTTGTGAACAATCAACAACAAGTGGGACACAATCATGAAGTGGAACGACATTTATTGGATATTTCAAACTTTTTTAACAAATCAAAAACTGAAAAATTGGGCTTGCAAAATTATTCAGCCCCCTTAAGTTAATACTTTGTAGCGTCACCTTTTGCTGCGATTACAGCTGTAAGTCGCTTGGGGTATATCTTTATCAGTTTTGCACATCGAGAGACTGAATTTTTTTCCCATTCCTCCTTGCAAAACAGCTCGAGCTCAGTGAGGTTGGATGGAGAGCATTTGTGAACAGCAGTTTTCAGTTATTTTCACAGATTCTCGATTGGATTCAGGTCTGGACTTTGACTCGGCCATTCTAACACCTGGATATGTTTATTTTTGAACCATTCCATTGTAGATTTTGCTTTATGTTTTGGATCATTGTCTTGTTGGAAGACAAATATCCGTCCCAGTCTCAGGTCTTTTGCAGACTCCATCAGGTTTTCTTCCAGAATGGTCCTGTATTTGGCTCCATCCATCTTCCCATCAATTTTAACCATCTTCCCTGTCCCTGCTGAAGAAAACCAGGCCCAAACCATGATGCTGCCACCACCATGTTTGACAGTGGGGATGGTATGTTCAGGGTGATGAGCTGTGTTGCTTTTACGCCAAACATAACGTTTTGCATTGTTGCCAAAAAGTTCAATTTTGGTTTCATCTGACCAGAGCACCTTCTTCCACATGTTTGGTGTGTCTCCCAGGTGGCTTGTGGCAAACTTTAAACGACACTTTTTATGGATATCTTTAAGAAATGGCTTTCCACTCTTCCATAAAGGCCAGATTTGTGCAATATACGACTGATTGTTGTCCTATGGACAGAGTCTCCCACCTCAGCTGTAGATCTCTGCAATTCATCCAGAGTGATCATGGGCCTCTTTGCTGCATCTCTGATCAGTCTTCTCCTTGTATGAGCTGAAAGTTTAGAGGGACGGCCAGGTCTTGGAAGATTTGCAGTGGTCTGATACTCCTTCCATTTCAATATTATCGCTTGCACAGTGCTCCTTGGGATGTTTAAAGCTTGGGAAATCTTTTTGTATCCAAATCCGGCTTTAAACTTCTTCACAACAGTATCTCGGACCTGCCTGGTGTGTTCCTTGTTCTTCATGATGCTCTCTGCGCTTTTAACGGACCTCTGAGACTATCACAGTGCAGGTGCATTTATACGGAGACTTGATTACACACAGGTAGATTGTATTTATCATTATTAGTCATTTAGGTCAACATTGGATCATTCAGAGATCCTCACTGAACTTCTGGAGAGAGTTTGCTGCACTGAAAGTAAAGGGGCTGAATAATTTTGCACGCCCAATTTTTCAGT
>NC_143030.1:79917398-79994898 GCF_057628025.1 Oncorhynchus mykiss | reverse complement strand
TATGATTATCTGAGGACAGCGCCCCAGATCAAATACTTTTTCAAACCAGCACAGGCGTCACAAAATCACAAATACCAATAAAATAAATCACTTAACATTGAAGATCTTCCTCTGTTTGCAATCCCAAGGGTCCCAGCTACACAATGAATGGTCGTTTTGTTCGATAAAGTCACTCTTCATATCCAAAAAAAGTCAGTTTAGTTGGTGGCATTGAATTCAGTAATCCACTCGTTCAACATGCATACAAATGAATCCAAAAAATAACTGGTAAAGTTCATCCAAACAAGTCAAACGATGTTTCTAATTAATCCTCAGGTATTCTAATATCTAAATAAATGATCATATTTAAGACAGAGAATAGTATGTTCAATAGGGAAGATAAATAACAAAGAACGCACGCAACAAGACTACTTTTCTAATGAGGGGCACGTTGGATTAACTACAATTACTTGTTCGTTTTTCAAGAAACAAGCCGGAAACCCTTTCTGAAGACTGTTGACATCTAGTGGAAGCCATAGAATCTGCAATCTGGGTCCTATCTATTTATATTTCCAATAGGCTGTCACGTTCGTTTAAAGGAGTGAACCAAGGCGCAGTGTTATTAGAGTTCCACATATTTTATTAAAGTGAAACCTCTAACAAAAACAACAAAGCTATAACAAACGTGAAACATAGAAATTTAAAGACTAGAACACCCCCTAGTCACGCCCTGACCTAAAACACCATAGAGAACCCCGAGGGGGGCTGCGTGACAGCCACTGACCTCACCAATGTCTGTGTCTTGCTTGTGTTTGATATGCTGTCTAGATAACTTGTCTTATAGGCCACGAAAACTCTTCCCCACTTTCTTTACTGATTAATCTGAACTATTGTCTATTGTCCTTGAGCACTCTCTGATAAAATCATTGTGTTGGGCGATTTTAATATTCATGTTGAAAAAGAGAGTGACTCTAAGGCCACTGAATTTATTAGTGTTTTGAGCTCTATGGACTTTATCCAACTTGTTACTGGGCCCAGCCATAACCGTGGCCATACTCTGGACCTGGTTTTTACCAAGAGGCTTTCTGTTGACATATCCTCTAATGTTGATGTTGCTTTATCTGGTCATCAGTGTGTATTTTTTTATTCATTGTTGCCCATATCAAAGGGTAATACTGAACGCATTATTAATAAACGCTATGTTACCTCTGAAGTTACTACAGTTTTTATTGACTGTATGAACAATACTTCATCACCTATTCTACCTTCCTCTTGTGATGATTTAGTTGATCACTTTAATAGCAAATGAAGGGCAACCATTGATGCCAGATCTCCAGTAAGGTTGAAAAAGGCCACATCCAAATGGAAAGCCCCTTGGATGAGGTGAGGAAACTAATCAATTAAAGAGAAATTGAAGAAAGGCAGAGCGGAAGTGAAGGAAGTCAAAGTTGCAGGATACATTATGATATTCTAGGCATATGTAACAAGTCCCTTAGAAGTGCCAGATGGGCTCATTTTCCTAATTAATCCCGAGAGAGTACTCATCTCAACCATTGACGGCCTGATAAATCCTAACCCCCCCCCCCCCCCCCCCCCCAAACCATCAAATCAATTTGCGGCATATTTCAGAGATAAGAGAAGTTGGTTTTCAAATAGCTAGATGTAATATTTTAAGTGACAAATTTATTTTTGAAAAGATTCCAATCTGGTTTTCATACCCACCAAATGGCCTTCGTTAAGGCCGATCAAAAATACCTGGTAAAAAAACATTGGAGTTATTTTAGATTCTGAAGTATATTAGGAATGTGACAACAAATTGCTTGTTACTGTCACGATCGTCGTAGACCAAAGCACAGCGTGGTTAGAACACATTCTTCTTTATTAATGAAGAACACGAAGACCTCTTAAACAAAAACGACTGTGACCGCTATATAAACAATGTGCTAACGTGCAAATTAACATAGACAATAACCCACAAAATACCCAAAGAGGATGGCTGCCTAAATATGGTTCCCAATCAGAGACAATGATAAACACCTGCCTCTATTTGAGCACCAATCTAGGCAACCATAGACCTACATAAACACCTAGATGGGATAAAACCCCATAAATCTACAAAAACCCTAGACAGTACAAACACCCTAGATGAGACAAAAACACACATACCACCCTCGTCACACCCTGACCTAACCAAAATAGGTTTCTCTCTCAGGCTGATACAGAGAGACTCCTCATTTTATTACACACAGGCTTGACTACTGTAATGGTCTGACCTCTCCTGTCTGGTATACCGAGGTATAAACATTGTAAAACTGCCTTAATTTTGCAACACCCAGAAAAGAGTAGCTGCTGCCTTGGCAGGAACTAATGGGAATCCATAACAAACCCCAGGAAGAGTAGCTGCTGCCTTGGCAGGAACTAATGAGGATCCATAATGAACCCCAGGAAGAGTAGCTGTTGCCTTGGCAGGAACTCATGGGGATCCATATTAAACCCAAGGAAGAGTAGCTGCTGCCTTGGCAGGAACTAATGGGGATCCATATTAAACCAAAGGAAGAGTAGCTGCTGCCTTGGCAGGAACTAATAGGGATCCATAATAAACCACAGGAAGAGTAGCTGCTGCCTTGGCAGGAACTAATGGGGATCCATAATAAACCCCAGGAAGAGTAGCTGCTGCCTTGGCAGGAACCAATGGGGATCCATAATAAACCCCAGGAAGAGTAGCTGCTGCCTTGGCAGGAAGCAATGGGGATCCATAATAAACCCCAGGAAGAGTAGCTGCTGCCTTGGCAGGAACCAATGGGGATCCATAATAAACCCCAGGAAGAGTAGCTGCTGCCTTGGCAGGAACTAATGGGAATCCATAACAAACCCCAGGAAGAGTAGCTGCTGCCTTGGCAGGAACTAATGAGGATCCATAATGAACCCCAGGAAGAGTAGCTGTTGCCTTGGCAGGAACTCATGGGGATCCATATTAAACCCAAGGAAGAGTAGCTGCTGCCTTGGCAGGAACTAATGGGGATCCATATTAAACCAAAGGAAGAGTAGCTGCTGCCTTGGCAGGAACTAATAGGGATCCATAATAAACCACAGGAAGAGTAGCTGCTGCCTTGGCAGGAACTAATGGGGATCCATAATAAACCCCAGGAAGAGTAGCTGCTGCCTTGGCAGGAACCAATGGGGATCCATAATAAACCCCAGGAAGAGTAGCTGCTGCCTTGGCAGGAAGCAATGGGGATCCATAATAAACCCCAGGAAGAGTAGCTGCTGCCTTGGCAGGAACCAATGGGGATCCATAATAAACCCCAGGAAGAGTAGCTGCTGCCTTGGCAGGAACCAATGGGGATCCATAATCAAACATCTATCCCTGGCCTGAACCAATAACAACCAGTAATTACACGTATCCCCCAGTGGCTACGATTATAATGATGACATGGTTGACGCCAGCCAAAATATAAACTTTAATAATCCTTAGGATTGTGATTGCTGGTTTACGTCTAAACTTGTCCACCTACGATGCACACACACACACACACACACACACACACACACACACACACACATTTGTTCAGAGAGTTATGACAGAGGCAATAGACCAGATATTCTGTGGTTGGTAGATTTTTTTTTTACAAAGCAGTTAGCCCACTCAGTCAATCATTTATCTAACAAAATGTGCATCCTAAATGTCATCCTATTCCCTATATAGTGCACTACGTTTGACCAGGGTGCACTGCATAGGGCAGAGGGTGCCATTTCAGCCAGTTCCTCTGGTAGATTTGTTCTGAAGGTAGTTGACCCTTTTCACCTATCGGGGGCGTGCAGTTATTATCCATTATTTACTCTGCCTTCATGTCACACATCTGTGTGTGTGTGTGTGTGTGTGTGTGTGTGTGTGTGTGTGTGTGTGTGTGTGTGTGTGTGTGTGTGTGTGTGTGTGTGTGTGTGTGTGTGTGTGTGTATGTGTGTGTGTGAAAAAAATAAAAAATAACTTTGGGATCACACCCTCAAAAATCCATACAATATCCCTTTAAAAATAATTTATCCATGTGAATATGATTTCACCCGTCTGTGAGGTCTAAAGTATTCCCACCACAATACTACCCACGATTCAATTGATGATGCAGTATTCAACACTCTGTTTGGACTGTGTCCATTTGAAGTTATATACAGTGCCTTCAGGAACTGACTTTTTCCACATTTCATTACGTTACAGGTTCATTCTAAAATGGATTAAAGAAATAAAAATCCACAACAATCTACACACAATACCCCATAATGACAAAATGAAAACAGTTTTTTAGAAATTTTTGCAAATGTATTAAATAAAATAAACATTTACATAAGTATTCAGACCCTTTGCTATGAGACTCGAAATTGAGCTCAGGTGCATCCTGTTTCCATTGATCATCCTTGAGATGTTTCCGCTACTTTACTGGAGACCACCTGTGGTAAATTCCATTGATTGGACATAGTTTGGAAAAGCACACACCTGTCTATATAAGTTTTGAACCACCAAGATTCTTCCTAGAGATGGCCACCCGACAAAACTGAGCAATCGGGGGAGAAGGGCCTTGTTCAGGAAGGTAACCTAGAACCCGATGGTCACTCTGACAGAGCGCTAGAGTTCCTCTGTCGAGATGGGAGAACATTCTAGAAGGACAACCATCTCTGCAACACTCCAACAACTCCACCAATCATGCCTTTATGGAGAGTGGCCAGACGGAAGCCACTCCTCAGTAAAAGGCACATGACAACCCACTTGGAGTTTGCCAAAAAGGCACTTAATATCATGAGAAAAAAAGGACTCTCATATCATGAGAAACAAGATTCTCTGGTCTGAAAAAAACCAAGATGGAACTATTTGGCCTGAATGCCAAGCGTCACGTCTGGAGGAAACCTTGCACCTACAGTGAAGCATGATTGTGACAGCATCATGCTGCGGGGGTGTTTTTCAGCAGCAGGGACTGGGAGACTAATATGGTTCGAGCTAAAGTTGAACGGAGCAAAGTACAGAGAGATCCTTCATGAAAATCAGAACCAGAGCGCTCAGGACCTCAGACTGGGGCGAAGGTTCACCTTCCAACAGAACAACGACCCTAAGCACACAGCCAAGCCAACTCAAGACACATCTCTGAATGTCCCTGAGTGGCCCAGACAGAGCCCGGACTTGAACCCGATCTAACATCTCTGGAGAGACCTGAAAATAGATGTGCAGCGACGCTCCCCATCCAACCTGACAGAGCTTGAGAGGATCTGCAGAGAATAATGGGAGAAACTCCCCAAATACAGGTGTGCCAAGATTGTAGCGTCACACCCAAGAAGACTCGAGGCTGTAATCACTGACAAAGGTGCTTCAACAAAGTACTGAGTAAAAGGGTCTGAATACTTATGTCAATGTTATTCTTCTGTTATTCATTTTTTATTGAATTGGCGAAAATGTCTAAAACCCTGTTTTTGCATTGTCATTATGGGGTATTATGGGTATCATGGGGTATTATGGGTATCATGGGGTATTATGGGTATTATGGGGTATTATGGGTATTATGGGTATCATGGGGTATTATGGGTATTATGGGGTATTATGGGTATTATGGGGTATTATGGGTATTATGGGGTATTATGGGTATTATGGGGTATTATGGGTATTATGGGGTATTATGGGTATTATGGGGTATTATGGGTATTATGGGGTATTATGGGTATTATGGGTATTATGGGGTATTATGGGTATTATGGGGTATTATGGGTATTATGGGGTATTATGGGTATTATGGGGTATTATGAGTATTATGGTGTATTATGGGTATTATGGGTATTATGGGGTATTATGGGTATTATGGGGTATTATGGGTATTATGGGTATTATGGGGTATTATGGGGTATTATTGGTATTATGGGGTATTATGGGGTATTATGGGTATTATGGGGTATTATGGGTATTATGGGGTATTATGGGGTATTATGGGGTATTATGGGTATTATGGGGTATTATGGGTATTATGGGGTATTATGGGGTATTATGGGTATTATGGGGTATTATGGGGTAGTATGGGTATTATGGGGTATTATGGGTATTATGGGGTATTATGGGTATTATGGGGTATTATGGTTATTATGGGGTATTATGGGTATTATGGGTATTATGGGGTATTATGGGGTATTATGGGTATTATGGGGTATTATGGGGTATTATGGGTATTATGGGTATTATGGGGTATTATGGGTATTATGGGGTATTATGGGTATTATGGGGTATTATGGGGTATTATGGGTATTATGGGTATTATGGGGTATTATGGGTATTATGGGGTATTATTGGGTATTATGGGTATTATGGGGTATTATGGGGTATTATGGGGTATTATGGGTATTATGGGTATATGGGGTATTATGGGGTATTATGAGTATTATGGGGTATTATGGGTATTATGGGGTATTATGGGTATTATGGGTATTATGGGGTATTATGGGGTATTATGGGGTATTATGGGTATTATGGGTATATGGGGTATTATGGGGTATTATGAGTATTATGGGGTATTATGGGTATTATGGGGTATTATGGGTATTATGGGTATTATGGGGTATTATGGGGTATTATGGGTATTATGGGGTATTATGCGGTAAAAAAAAATTAATACATTTTAGAATAAAGCCATAACCGAACAAAATTTGGGGAAAAATCAAGGGATCTGAATACTTTCCGAATGTATAATCTGTAGGTGGATTCTCAAAAAAATGATTACTTGTTAGAGGAAATGTCTTTCTCTGGGCAATTGTACTTATTTTTCTGAGGATACAATATAGCTCAGTATTTTCATTATTTATTTTATAAGGTATTATTTTCACTCATCTTTATCAAGGGTGCCAATAATTTTGGAGATGACTTAAACATTGGAAAACGATTAATGCATCATAATATTCTATTTCTAGTCTTCCTAATGAATGGGGTTTCAGTTCTATTGCCTTTTCAACCCTGTTTCACATACGAAAGAGACTGTTCAGGCTGATTAGGCTGGTTTGGAGATTATGATTATGATTATGATTATGTATGTAACGAGTGCGCTGAGAATCAGGAAGCAAGTACAGGTAGTGAGTGTTTTTATAAATAAACACAACAATAAACAAGAAACACGAACAACGCACCGACATAAAACCAGAGTCAATAACACCTGAGGAAAGAGCCAAGGGGAGGGAACGACACAGGGAAGATAATCAAGGAGGTGATGGAGTTCAGGTGAGTGACAGATATAGGGAAGGTAATCAAGGAGGTGATGGAGACCAGGTGAGTGACAGATATAGGGAAGATAATCAAGGAGGTGATGGAGACCAGGTGAGTGACAGATATGGGGAAGATGATCAAGGAGGTGATGGAGACCAGGTGAGTGACAGATATTGGGAAGATGATCAAGGAGGTGATGGAGACCAGGTGAGTGACAGATATTGGGAAGATAATCAAGGAGGTGATGGAGACCAGGTGAGTGACAGATATTGGGAAGATAATCAAGGAGGTGATGGAGACCAGGTGAGTGACAGATATGGGGAAGGTAATCAAGGAGGTGATGGAGTCCAGGTGAGTGACAGATATAGAGAATGTAATCAAGGAGGTGATGAAGACCAGGTGAGTGACAGATATAGGGAAGATGATCAAGGAGGTGATGGAGACCAGGTGAGTGACAGATATTGGGAAGATGATCAAGGAGGTGATGGAGACCAGGTGAGTGACAGATATTGGGAAGATAATCAAGGAGGTGATGGAGACCAGGTGAGTGACAGATATTGGGAAGATAATCAAGGAGGTGATGAAGACCAGGTGAGTGACAGATATAGGGAAGATAATCAAGGAGGTGATGGAGACCAGGTGAGTGACAGATATGGGGAAGGTAATCAAGGAGGTGATGGAGACCAGGTGAGTGTCATGAGGCGCTGGTGCACAAAACGATGGTGACAGGTGTGCGGGATAATCAGCAGCCTGATGACCTAGAGGCCGGAGAGGGAGTATACGTGACAATGTCCTAGAAAAAGAGATTGACAAGGGGAGAGAGTGAGGAAAGGGGGAGAGACAGACTTTATGGCTTTGATCCAATATGAAGTTTTAGATCAGCATCGGCTGCTCACCCCTCCAACAAGTAGGCTTGTTTTTTGGCTTGTGTGTGTGTGTGTGTGTGTGTGCGTGTGTCTATGGAGGTAAATCATTGACAAAGTGATTTGTAGTTGTAAACACATTCTAAATCGTTTAACCAATGAGATGTGTACGTCAAAGAATAATCTGTAGTTGTAATCAGATTCGCAAACGTGTAACTTAATATTTGCAAGGAATATTTGGATACGTACACAGAGAGAGAGAGAGAGAGAAGGAGTTCTTGGAGGTGGGACCTTTCTTCCAACCAATCAGATGGCGTTTTCATAGACCAGTATACTCTACACTGGTTGGTTGGTGACAGCTCACATGGGGAGTGTTGTATGGCGCAACCACCTCCCGCAATCACGACGTGCGTTGCCAGGTTACCACTAACACAACATCCACCAAAGAAGCCAAGCTGTTAGCTGTCATGGTGGACACCTTTATATGTCTTTCTTTTATGACTAAGTAGCAAGCTTCTTTCTTATTCGTAAAAAATGTTTGGGAGCTGTTGTCATTGTTATTAAGAGTTTGTAACTTTAACATTGTAGTCTGTCACTAGCTAGAGAAATAAAGTAGGTGAATTTATTTTGCAAACTATTTTTAAGCTAGCTAGCTGGTTTTGTTGCAAATCAAATTTTATTGGTCACCTATACGTGATTAGCAGTTGTTGTTGCGGGTGTAGCGAAATGCATGTTCTTCTAGTTCTGACAGTGCAGCAATATCTAGCAAGTAATATCTAACACATTACACAACATATACCCAATGCACACAAATCCAAGTAGGAATGAATTAAGACTACATGCATATGGACAAGTGATGTCATAATGAGCGGAACAGACTAAGATACAGTGAAATAGTATAGAAAAGATTATATACACATGAGATGAGAAATGCAAGATATTTAAACATCAAGTGTCACACCTGCTCCCGCTCTCCCTCCATGGCTCTCGAGGTCGCCAAGCTGCCCAGCATTACACACACCTGCTTCCCTCGTCACGCGCATCATCAATTCGTTGCTGTCCCGTTCCTGTCCCGTTCCATGTCCTGTTCCTGTCCTGTTCCTGTCCTGTTCCATGTCCTGTTCCTGTCCTGTTCCTGTCCTGTTCCTGTCCTGTTCCCTGTCCTGTTCCTGTCCTGTTCCATGTCCTGTTCCTGTCCTGTTCCTGTCCTGTTCCTGTCCTGTTCTTGTCCTGTTCCTGTCCTGTTCCTGTCCTGTTCCTGTCCTGTTCCATGTCCTGTTCCTTTCCTGTTCCTGTCCTGTTCCTGTCCTATTCCTGTCCTGTTCCATGTCCTGTTCCATGTCCTGTTCCTGTCCTGTTCCATGTCCGTGGTAAATTAAATGTTCACTCTCCATACCTGCTTCTCATCTCCAGCATCAATTCTTACACTATGGTACTGTAGAATAGTATAGAATACAGTATATACATATGAGATGAGTGATGCCAGATATGTAAACATTATTAAAGTGACTAGTGTTCCATTCATTAAAGTGGCCAGTGATTCCTAGTCTATGTCCAAAGGCAGCAGCCTCTAATGTCCTAGTGGTGGCTGTTTAACAGTCTGATGGCCTTGAGATAGAAGCTGTTTTTCAGTCTCTTAGTCCCAGCTTTGATGCACCTGTACTGACCTCGCCTTCTGGATGATAACGGGGTGAACAGGCAGTGGCTCGGGTGGTTGATGATCTTGATGATCTTTTTGGCCTTCCTGTGACATCGGGTGCTGTAGGTGTCCTAGAGGGTGGGTATTTTGCCCCATGTAATGCGTTGGGCAGTTGCCGTACCAGGCGGTGATACAGCCCAACAGGATGCTTTCAATTGTGCATCTGTAAAAATTTGTGGGGGTTTTAGGTGACAAGCCAAATCTCTTTAGCCTCCTGATGTTGAAGAGCCTCTGCTGCGCCTTCTTCACCACACTGTCTGTTTCAGTTTGTCAGTGATGTGTACGCCAAGGAACTTGAGGCTTTCCACCTTCTCCACTGCAGTCCAATCAATGTGGATATGGGGTTGCAACATCTGCTGTTTCCTGAAGTCCACGATCATCTCCTTTGTTCTGTTGACGTTGAGTAAGAGATTGTTTTCCAGGCTGAGTGAGAGGTTGTTTTCCCTCACCTCCTCCCTGTAGGCTGTCTCATCATCGTTGTCTCGTCTACAAACTTGATGATTGAGTTGGAGGCGTGAGATGCCATGCAGTCATGGTTGAACAGGGAGTACAGGATGGGGCTGAGCACGCACCCTTGTGAGACCCCAGTGTTGAGGATCAGCGGAGAGAGGAGTTGTTTCCTACCTTCACCAGCTTTGGGCTACCCGTCAGGAAGTCCAGGCACCAGTTGCAAAGGGAAGGGTTCAGACCCAGGGCCCCAAGCCTAATGATGAGCTTGGAGGGTACTATAGTGTTGAAAGCTGAGCTATAGTCTATTATGGAACCATAGCTAGCTAGCTAGAGACACACTTGGTCCCATTTTTTACAGTCTTTGTTTAACTAACGGGGATTGAATATCCAACCTTCCAATCTTAGGGCGGACACTCCAACCACAAGGCCACTAAGTCGGCCACCAGAGAAAATGAGAAATCTTGCTTGCTTGTAGGTGACCAAATACTTATTTTCCACCATAATTTGCTAAATAAATTCATTAAAAATCCTACAATGTGATTTTCTGGATATTTATTCCTCATTTTGTCTGTCATAGTTTAAGTGTACCTATGAGGAAAATTACAGGCCTCTCTCATCTTTTTAAGTGGGAGAACTTGCACAATTGGTGGCTGACTGAATACTTTTTTGCCCCACTGTATATGAGTTACAGAGTGGACACTACTGACTTTTATAATTATTAATTGATGACCCGTGTGAGGAGGGACACAGTCTTGTTGACCGTCAGGTTCTCTGCAGCCAGCACCTGCACCTTCATGGACACAGTGTTGTGGTAGAACGTGAAGAACCTTTCAAGGTGTCAGGAAGCACGTCTCACTGTGGCATCCAGCCTTGCCCATGGCGTCCACAGTTGCTTGGCCATGAGGTCATTCCATGAGCAGTCCAGGATCATCGACTTGTGGTGACCCTCCAGCAGCCCTATCATTAATGGAGTGTCTGCCACCATCTCAGGCACTGTACAGCAAGGGAGGATAAATATTAATGCACAAATACATTCTAACTGTACAATGTCATAATCAAAATGCGAAACAATAACAGTTCCAAATCGAGCAATAACCTACTAAACTTCACGTTAACTTGAATCTTCTCTCTTCATTCATCATCTCTTCCCACAAACAAAATCACTGATTGTCTGGTATAGTCACATGTAGAGCACGATGCTTACAGCACCAGGGTTGTGGGTTCGATTCCCACAAGGCACAAAATAATTTAAATGTATGTACTCGCTTGTCTGTTAAATGACTAAAATGTAAATCATATATATTTCATATATATTTCTCTTTATTAGTGCCAGTATAATTTAGCAGCTTTGAAATGCATCAACCAAACAGTGGCTGAAGGGCAAATGTGATCTAATGCCGATGTCTCGGCGACATCTTGCCAATGTGAAAATGCTCTCCATACTAAATTACATGCCGAGAAGTATTTGTGTTGTCTGGGGTGAAGACATGCATAAACGATTAATTGATATATACAGAGTATTAACTTAAGTGGGGCTGAATAATTTTGCACGCCCAATATTTCAGTTTTTGATTTGTTAAAAAAGTTTTAAATATCCAATAAATGTCGTTCCACTTCATGATTGTGTCCCACTTGTTGTCGATTCTTCACAAAAAATACAGTTTTATATCTTTATGTTTGAAGCCTGAAATGTGGCAAAAGGTTGCAAAGTTCAAGGGGGCCGAATATTTTCGCAAGGCACTGTATATATATATATATATATATATATATATATATATATATATATATATTGAAGTAGGCCTTTAGGCCAATATGTGAGTTATGTTAAGACAGCTACAGTAAACAGGACTCTAAGTTCTACAGCTCCATGTCATTTCAATAAAAACCTTGAACCCATAGGGTATAGCAATCAAAACGTCCGCCCCGCATGGACCTCTGTAGGATTATGGGAAAGTAAGTGAGCTTCATAAAGTAAGCAAGCATCGTAAAGACGCCCCCTGGTGGTTTCAACGAGTATTAACGGCATTGACGGCAACTGTGGCTTATCGTAAAATACAATGACGTCATGCACTGTAACATGCTGTACCATACCACAGAATCCTGATGCAACTGTTTAAATGAGGTACCACTGTAACGGTGCAGCTGAACATAACTGAAAAGATATTCTTCAGTTTCTCCACAGCTGAGGATAGCTGACTGTTGTCGTGTCTTTGGCTATGCCGGATTGACAGTGATATGACATGCTATTCTATAAAATCCTTTCTCTGTAATTAATATCACCTGATTGAGCTAATCATGTAATTAACTAGAAAGTCTGGGCACCACAAAATAATATTTATAGAGCAGTTATCTTCCGAATTAACTCTTAATTAAAGACCTAGTAGAATTTTACATCAATAGCAGTCAATATTAATCGTCACCTTATTTCAGTCTCATCTGAAAGTTGTAAATTCTTGGTTATCTTCACGAACCTTGGCTAACAAATTGAATCAGCAATGCAAAATTGGGTTTAATTATTTATTTAACTAATCACACAGAATTACATATACACAGAATGAATCATACCTTGATTCATCCCTTGAAGATATGACAGCTGGTTACACAAAGAAAGGGAGTGAGGTTTTGAATGAAAGAGCGGGAAGACTGAGGAACAAAGGGAGAAGCTATGTCTCTATCGGGCCAGCTATGCCTCTATCTCTATGTAGGCAGCTACTCTATTGTAAATACAGAATCTTATGCATTCTAAATTACCGCCCGTTTGGAAAAGGAAAATAAATATTTACTCTGAGCTGTGCTTCAGTAGATGCTGATTGGCCAACAGAGATCTCCCTGTCCTCCGAAGAATATGTCTCTGGTGGTAAATTGGATACGTTGCAGTAACGTCGTTGTGTGGTAGACGGGCTCCTCTGTCTGTTCTTTCCTAGCCCACGTTTGCAGCTGCTGTTGCTAACGCAACGGCTAGGAGTTATCACTTCTGTAGTGAATAATAAAGTTAATTCCATTCGCAACCAAAGCTCACACTGAGGTGGCTTCGTTCTGTAGTTCTTATCTGAACCCTTCTGACATCGGATCGTCATAATAATGTACCCGGAACAGAAAGTTATTGCCGTCAAGGCTTTATATAGGAAGGGAGAGGAGGGCATGTTTCATAGTTTATAACCAATGTCTCTTCTCGTGGTCGGGCCACTGAGTCGGTCCTAATTCACTCGTGAAAACCCAATTCTCACATTTTTAGAAGCTAAATTCACATTTCATTCCCTTCCAAATATTTTCCTATTCAAACATTTAAATTGCACAACAATTCCATGTGAATCTGCTAACTATAATGTGTAGACTTTCAACTCTACCGTTTATGTCATCCTATCATTGAGAATGTCTCAGATGACAACCGAACTGACATCATATTCATTAAGTACCAACTCATATGTTCAACTGGTTGGAATTGGTTCATTTCCCACCACCTTCTGATGTTCCCGGAATAACAAAGGCTATTCAAGAGTCCCTCTGTAGAGTCAAGAGAGAGGGATGGGAGAAAGGTATTTCTGGGGAGGGTCATAAACCTTACCCACAGGCCAACGTCATGACACTGTGTTGCATATCAGCATATTTTACGTCCGTCAGGTTCTCAATAGTGTTGATGCTTTGCCTCCAGTCATTGTTGACTTCTGCCAGGGAGTTCTGGATGATCTTCACATCCCCCAGGGTGTTGTGGAGCTAACGGAGGCCTGAGCTGACCCCATCTAACTGGGAGGGGATTGCAACCTAGAGAGGAGCGGTGACAAACAATTGTAAATGGTTTAGATAGGGTTGTCCATTAATCAAAGGGCAATAGCTACAAATTCACAGAATGCAGCCAATGTCAAAGTAAAAATAAATTATCTTCTACACTACCGGTCTAAAGTTTCAGAACAACTACTCATTCAAGGGTTTGTCTTTATTTTTACTAATTACTACATTGTAGAATAATAGTGAAGACATCCAAACTATGAAATAATACACATGGAATCATGTAGTAACCAATAAAGTGTTAAACAAATCCATTTTTTTTATTTGAGATTCTTCAAATAGCCACCCTTTGCCTTGATGACAGCTTTGTGCACTCTTTGCATTCTCTCAACCAGCTTCATGAGGTAGTCACCTGGAAAGGTTTGCATTCTTAAAAGTTCATTTGTGAAATTTCTTTCCTTCTTAACGCATTTGAGCCAATCAGTTGTGTTGTGACAAGGTATGGGAGGTATACAGAAGATAGCCCTATTTGGTAAAAAGTCCAAGTCAGTATTATGGCAAGAACTGCTCAAATAAGCAAAGAGAAATGACAGTCCTCCATTACTTTAAGATATAATTGTGCTATTTTGTTAATTTTTTTGCATTTTGTGTAACTAATTTTTTAATTTATTGTGTACATGATGTTGCTGCAACCGTCTCTTATGAACGGAAATAACTTCTGGACATCAGAACAGCGATTACTCTCCGTGGACTGGAAGAAACTTTTTCCTTTAACGAGATGAGAAGGATATCCTGCTTTCACTGGAACAGGCCCAGATCCACGGTTTTTGTCTGAAGGTTTTTGTCTGAAGAAAAGACGCAGGAAAGGGGCCCCAGATTGGGCAGCCTTCTGAGAATCCGTAGGCAAGCAAGTAAACTCCCACTGCCATCCGATCTACTTGCTAATTGCTAATCATTGGAAAATAAAATTTGTGACCTACAATTAAGATTATCCTACCAACAAGACATTAATTAAGTAACATCTTATGTTTCACCAAAACGTGGCTGAACGAAGATATTTCATTTTATACCTTTATTTAACTAGGCAAGTCAGTTAAGAACAAATTCTTATTTTCAATGACAGCCTAGGAACAGTGGGTTAACTGCCTGTTCAGGGGCAGAATGACAGATTTGTACCTTGTCAGCTCGGTGATTTGAACTTGCAACCTTTCGGTTACTAGTACAACGCTCTAACCACTAGGCTACCCTGCCGCCCCATATGGACAATATAGAGCTAGAGATATTTTCCATGCCCCAGCAGAACAGAGACTGGTGAGACAAGGGGTTGGGGTGTGTGTCTATTTGTCAATAACAGCTGGTGCACGATGTCTAAGATTAAAGTCTCAAGGTATTGCTCGCCTGAGGTAGAGTACCTTATGATAAGCTATAGACCACACTACCAAGAGAGCTCTCATCTGTATTATTCATAGCTGTCTGTTACCACAGAACAAAGCTCTCAACCAAAGACCGCTCTCAACCAACTCTATAAGGCCATAAGCAAAGAAGAAAATGCTCACCCAGAAGCGGCCCTCCTAGTGGCCGGGGACTTTAATGCAGGCAAACTTAAATCAGTTTTACCAATTTTTTTCCTGCATGTCACGTGCAACCAGAGAAAAACAACCCTAAACACACAGATATGCATACAAAGCTCTCCCCCGCCTTCCATTTGGCAAATCTGACCATAATTATATCCTCCTGGTTCCTGCTTACAAGCAAAAATGAAAGCAGGAAGTTCCAGTGACTCGCTCAATACGGAAGTGGTCAGATGACACAGATGCTAGACTACAGTACTGTTTAGCAAGCACAGACTGGCATTGAGGAGTACACCACCTCAGTCATCCGCTTCATCAATACGTCGTCCCCACAGTGACTGTACGTACATATCCCAACCAGAAGCAATGGATTACAGGCAACATCTACATCGAGCCAAAGGATAGAGTTTTCGCTTTCAAAGAGCGGGAGACTAATCCGGACGTTTATAAGAAATTCCACCAAGCCCTCAAATGAACCATCAAAACAAGCAAAGCATTTATACAGGATTAAGATCGAATCCTACTACACCGGCTCTGATGCTCGTCGGATGTTGCAGTGCTTGAAAATTATTACGCACTACAAAAGGAAACCCAGAAGCGAGCTGCCCAGTGACACGAGCCTACCAGACTAGCTAAATGCCTTTTATGCTCGCTTCGAGGAAAGCAACACTGAAGCATGCACAAGAGTACCAGCTGTTTTGGATGACTGTGTGATAACGCTCTCATTAGCCGATGTGAACAAAACCTTTAAACAGGTCAACATTCACAAAGCAGCTGGGCCAGACGGATTACCATGACGTGTACGCAGAACAACTGTCAAGTGTCTTCACTGACATTTCAACCTCTCCCTGAACGAGTCTGTAATTCATACATGTTTCAGGCAGACTACCATAGTCCCTGTGCCCAAGGAAGCGAAGGTAACCTGCCTAAATGACTACCGCCCCGTGGCACTCAAGTTGGTAGCCATGAAGAGCTTTGAAAGGCTGATTATGGCTCAAATCAACAGCATCCTCCCGGACACCCTAGACCCACTCCAATTTGCATACCCCCCAACAGATCCGCAGATGACGCAATCTCAATCGCCCTCCACACTGCCCTTTCTCACCTGGACAAAAGGAACACCCATGTGAGAATTTGTTCATTGACTACAGCTCAGAGTTCAACACCATAGTTCCCATGAAGCTCATCACTAAACTAAGAACTCTGGGACTAAAAACACTTCCCTCTGCAACTGAATCCTGGACTGCCTGACAGGCCGCCCCCAGGTGGTAAGGGTAGGCAACAACACGTCTGCCATGCTGATCCTCAACACTGGGGCCCCTCAGGGGTGTGTACTTAGTCCCCTCCTGTATTCCCTGTTCACCCACAACTACGTGGCCAAACACGACTCCAACACCATCATTAAGTTTGCTGACGACACAACAGTGGTAGGCCTATAGGGAGGAGGTCAGATAACTGGCAGTGTGGTGCTTTGGGTCTATAGAGAATCAAGCTAGCTAGCTATAGCTCTATAGAGAATCATGCTAGCTGGCTATGGCTCTTTAGATAATCAAGCTAGCTAGCTAAGTAGCTTAAAAACAGTTAGAAAAATAACTTTACCTAATCGATTTCGGTAGCTAGAATCAGACTACAACGTTAGAGTTACAAACTCCTCATAACAATGACTTGGACAAAGCTTCCAAAACTGTATTACAAACAAGAAAGAAGCTTGCTAACTAGTCATAAAATAAAGACATTTTTACACGCCATGACAGCTAACAGCTGGGCTTCTTTGGTGGACATTGTGCAAGTGGTAACCTGGCAACGCACGTCGTGATTGACAGGCAGTTGCGCCATACAACACTGCCTATGTGAGCTTTCACCAACCAACAAGAGTATACTGGTCTATGAAAACCTCATCTGATTGATGACAAGAAACATGTCCCACCTCCAAGATCTCTCTCTCTGGAAATCACTGTTTGCACATCTACAAATCGGTAGGGCGCTAAGCACTCCCAAAAGTCTGAGCGAGCGAAAATTGACGTGTACAGATGCAATTATTGCTCACCAATATTAAGTTACACGTTTGAGAATGTGTTTACACAAGAGATTATTCTTTCATGTTCACAACTCATCAGTTACACACTTGCAAATTGTGTTTTCAACTAAAAATCTATTCTACGTGATGAAATCATTATGTCAATGGATTAGCTCTCTAAGAATGAGCTGCTCTATTTTCCGAGATTGGCGGTATATGGTCTGCTGCTGACAGATCTGTGAATTCTTCGTCTCATTTGCTCGTTTTGGCAGATATTCAGCCTGATCCAAAGTGACAGTTTGTGTAATTAGTTTCTAAAATTGTCACACTCTTCAGGCCTAGAACACTCCCACTGTTAAATGTACTGTTAAACTCTTTACCCTGAGTACTCACAATGGAAACATTGCTAATGCTTCTATATATTATAAAGGGCTTGGAAGCAAACACTCAAATGATATAACCTTTTAAACCTCACACTTTCAGTCAGACAAGAAACACACAAAGTAAATTTGTCTTTCTTGTTTAGCATGCTTTACTGCCATGCTCGGGTCATAAACATACATACATGGCCTTATAGAGAAAACATCCTTGGCCTTGACATACAATATCCCTTTGGGCAAGAGGACGTGAGAAGGTATGCAACTTTAACGCTAACATTCACATGCTATAACAACTTTAAAGCTAATATTCACATGCTATAACAACTTTAAAGCTAACATTCACATGCTATAACAACTTTAAAGCAAATATTCACATGCTATAACAACTTTAAAGCTAATATTCACATGCTATAACAACTTTAACGCTAACATTCACATGCTATAACAACTTTAAAGCTAATATTCACATGCTATAACTCCTTTAAAGCTAACATTCACATGCTATAACTCCTTTAAAGCTAACATTCACATGCTATAACAACTTTAAAGCTAACATTCACATGCTATAACCCCTTTAAAGCTAACATTCGCATGCTATAACAACTTTAAAGCTAACATTCACATGCTATAACAACTTTAAAGCTAACATTCACATGCTATAACAACTTTTAAGCTAACATTCACACTTTTCAGCCACACAGAAAACATTGGCAATGTGTCTTTCTTCAAACATCCATGTGTTCTGTTATTCATGAGGCCACCATCTTGGACGCTTTATCTCCAGCGGCTATGTTATATGCAACAGGTGAGTGGGAGCTATTAGACTGCGCTACGGAGGACCATTCACTGCTTCGGTCTAAATGACCTGTTGGCCCAGTTGTGCAAAAAATTCATAGGTGTGGGGAGATGTGACTTTCATCCCAAGTTGTTTGAATTAAAATTCAGCTTAACACTTCGCTGCTGCTAAATGTCTTCAACTTGTTCAGTAAGACTGCTGCTAAATGTCTTCAACTTGTTCAGTAGGACTGCTGCTAAATGTCTTCAACTTGTTCAGTCAGACTGCTGCTAAATGTCTTCAACTTGTTCAGTAGGACTGCTGCTAAATGTCTTCAACTTGTTCAGTAGGACTGCTGCTAAATCTCTTCAACTTGTTCAGTCAGACTGCTGCTAAATCTCTTCAACTTGTTCAGTCAGACTGCTGCTAAATGTCTTCAACTTGTTCAGTAGGACTGCTGCTAAATGTCTTCAACTTGTTCAGTAGGACTGCTGCTAAATGTCTTCAACTTGTTCAGTCGGACTGCTGCTAAATGTCTTCAACTTGTTCAGTAGGACTGCTGCTAAATGTCTTCAATTTGTTCAGTAGGACTGCTGCTAAATGTCTTCAACTTGTTCAGTAGGACTGCTGCTAAATGTCTTCAATTTGTTCAGTAGGACTGCTGCTAAATGTCTTCAATTTGTTCAGTAGGACTGCTGCTAAATGTCTTCAACTTGTTCAGTCAGACTGCTGCTAAATGTCTTCAACTTGTTCAGTCAGACTGCTGCTAAATGTCTTCAACTCTTTCAGTCAGACTGCTGCTAAATGTCTTCAACTTGTTCAGTAGGACTGCTGCTAAATGTCTTCAACTTGTTCAGTCAGACTGCTGCTAAATGTCTTCAACTTGTTCAGTCAGACTGCTGCTAAATGTCTTCAACTCTTTCAGTCAGACTGCTGCTAAATGTCTTCAACTTGTTCAGTAGGACTGCTGCTAAATGTCTTCAACTTGTTCAGTCAGACTGCTGCTAAATGTCTTCAACTTGTTCAGTCAGACTGCTGCTAAATGTCTTCAACTTGTTCAGTCAGACTGCTGCTAAATGTCTTCAACTCTTTCAGTCAGACTGCTGCTAAATGTCTTCAACTTGTTCAGTAGGACTGCTGCTAAATGTCTTCAACTTGTTCAGTCAGACTGCAGCTAAATGTCTTCAACTTGTTCAGCCAGACTGCTGCTAAATGTCTTCAACTCTTTCAGTCAGACTGCTGCTAAATGTCTTCAACTTGTTCAGTCAGACTGCTGCTAAATGTCTTCAACTTGTTCAGTCAGACTGCTGCTAAATGTCTTCAACTTGTTCAGTAGGACTGCTGCTAAATGTCTTCAACTTGTTCAGTCAGACTGCTGCAAAATGTCTTCAACTTGTTCAGTCAGACTGCTGCTAAATGTCTTCAACTTGTTCAGTAGGACTGCTGCTAAAAGTCTTCAACTCTTTCAGTCAGACTGCTGCTAAATGTCTTCAACTTGTTCAGTAGGACTGCTGCTAAATGTCTTCAATTTGTTCAGTAGGACTGCTGCTAAATGTTTACAACTTGTTCAGTAGGACTGCTGCTAAATGTCCTCAACTTGTTCAGTCAGACTGCTGCTAAATGTCTTCAACTTGTTCAGTCAGACTGCTGCTAAATGTTTTCAACTTGTTCAGTAGGACTGCTGCTAAATGTCTTCAACTTGTTCAGTCAGACTGCTGCTAAATGTCTTCAATGTGTTCAGTAGGACTGCTGCTAAATGTTTTCAACTTGTTCAGTAGGACTGCTGCTAAATGTCTTCAACTTGTTCAGTAGGACTGCTGCTAAATGTCTTCAACTTGTTCAGTCAGACTGCTGCAAAATGTCTTCAACTTGTTCAGTCAGACTGCTGCTAAATGTCTTCAACTTGTTCAGTAGGACTGCTGCTAAAAGTCTTCAACTCTTTCAGTCAGACTGCTGCTAAATGTCTTCAACTTGTTCAGTAGGACTGCTGCTAAATGTCTTCAATTTGTTCAGTAGGACTGCTGCTAAATGTTTACAACTTGTTCAGTAGGACTGCTGCTAAATGTCCTCAACTTGTTCAGTCAGACTGCTGCTAAATGTCTTCAACTTGTTCAGTCAGACTGCTGCTAAATGTCTTCAATGTGTTCAGTAGGACTGCTGCTAAATGTTTTCAACTTGTTCAGTAGGACTGCTGCTAAATGTCTTCAACTTGTTCAGTAGGACTGCTGCTAAATGTCTTCAACTTGTTCAGTAGGACTGCTGCTAAATGTCTTCAACTTGTTCAGTAGGACTGCTGCTAAATGTCTTCAACTTGTTCAGTAGGACTGCTGCTAAATGTCTTCAACTCGTTCAGTAGGACTGCTGCTAAATGTCTACAACTTGTTCAGTAGGACTGCTGCTAAATGTCTTCAATTTGTTCAGTAGGACTGCTGCTAAATGTCTTCAACTTGTTCAGTCAGACTGCTGCTAAATGTCCTCAACTTGTTCAGTCAGACTTCTGCTAAATGTCTTCAACTTCTTCAGTAGGACTGCTGCTAAATGTCTTCAACTTCTTCAGTAGGACTGCTGCTAAATGTCTTCAACTTGTTCAGTCGGACTGCTGCTTAATGTCTTCAACTTGTTCAGTCAGACTTCTGCTAAATGTCTTCAACTTGTTCAGTCAGACTTCTGCTAAATGTCCTCAACTCTTTCATTTACACTGCTGCTAAATGTGTCAATGTGCCGTCCTTCAGACATCAATGTGATCTGTTATTCATGTGGACACCTGCCATCTGTTCCATATCCTTTGTTTTCTTGACGTAACAGGTGTGTCTGTGTGTGTGTGTCAGACCTGGGACAACTACAGTTTTAACTATGCTTTGTAGAACGTTTTGTTGGGTGCGGTGAGGGCAAAATAATACTATGGAGTTGACTGTTTGAATAAGGATCTCAAAAATGACTTTAAATGACTTTTATTTTTTTTAAAACGATACAGATCTCAGAAAGTGACAAATGCGCAAACAGTCACAATGATTATGTACAAACAAATGAACATACCTCGTGAAATAAAAGATGGAATAAACGCATACCAGTATAGCGAGTCAAAATAGACACGTAACACAAAACAATCTCACACAAAGACATGAGGGGAAAACAGAGGAATAAAATATGTAGTGCGATTGGGGAACCCGGGAGACCGGGAGGAGACGACAGAGACTTAGAGAAACGATCCACAACGACCAGGATCGTGGTGTTTCCCTGTGAGAGAGGAAGAGCCGTCAGGAAATCCACCGACAGGTGTGACTTCCCTGATTAGCCCGGACCCTAATGGTCGACTATCCAGAGCATGTACCGGGAAAGGCACAGGACACAAGCATTTCGCTACACTCGCATTAACATCTGCTAACCATGTGTATGTGACAAATAAAATTTGATTTGATTTGATTTGACCAACGGCAGTTGTGGAACGGATAAGGGATGTAGCTTACCTCTGGGCACGTGTCTAGGAGCCTTACACTGGGCGCACACCTGAGCTGGAGGAAACATAAAACCTCACATCCTTAGCCAAGATGGGGCCACCAGTAATTCCCGGTCAGATAGCGCACCGTCCGACAGATCCCCGGATGACAAGAGGAGGGTGATGTTTGGGCCCAATAGATCAACTGGTCACGGACAGCAGATGGAACCTACAGACGCCCGACGGGACACTGAAGTGGAGCCGGCTCTGTACGCAACGCCTGCTCAATGTCCGCGTCCAGCTCCCACACGACCGGCGCTACCAGGCAGGAGGCCGGTAGAATGGGAGTCTGATCCATGGGCCACTCCTCTGTGTCATACAGCCGGGACAGTGCATCTGCCTCCACATTCTAGGAACCTGGTCTGTAGGACAGGGTAAATACAAAACGGGTAAAGAACATGGCCCACCTTGCATGATGAGGACACAGTCTCCTAGTTTCCCGGATGTACTCCAGGTTGCGGTGGTCAGTCCAGATGAGGAAAGGGTGTTTAGCTCCTTCAAGCCAATGTCTCAACGCCTTCAAAGCCTTAAACAGAGCCAAAAGCTCCTGGTCCCCCGCATCATAGTTCCTCTCCGCCAGGCTAAGCTTCTTCACGAAGAAAGCACAGGGGCGGAGCTTCGGTGGCGTTCCAGAGCGCTGAGAGAGCATGGCTCCTATTCCAGCCTCGGATGCGTCCACTTCCACTATGAACGCCAAAGAGGGATCCGGATGGGTCAGCACGTGAGCCAAGGTAAACAGAGCTCTCAGGTGACTCAATCTCCGTGGCGAAAAGAGGTAGCTGGTAACTGTACCTCACGGTGATTTCATTGAGACCTCGATAGTCAACAGACCTCCATCCTTCTTCTTCACAAAAAAACAAATTAACTCGAGGAGGCGGGTGAAGTGGAGGACCGAATGTACCTCTGACGCAGGGATTCAGAGACATGTGTCTCCATAGCCGCCATCTCCGCTTGCAACAGGGGATACACGTGACTCCTGGGAAGTGGAGCGTCTATCGCACAATCCCCCCCAAGATAGGGTGGTGATTGAGTTTCCTTCTTTTTACAGAAGGCGAGAGCCAAATCGGCATATTCTGGGGGAATGCGCACGGTGGAGACCTGGTCTGGACTTTCCACCATGGTAGCCCCAACGGAAACCCCTACACACCTCCCCGTGCACTCTCACGACCACCCCGTGAGAGCCCTCTGTTGCCAGGAAATGGTGGGGTTATGACGAGCAAAACCAGGAGAGGCCTCGTACCACGGGAAACGCAGGAGAGTCAATGAGGAAGAGACTGCTTCTCTCCTCGTGACCTCCCTGCGTCTGAATGGCCAGGGAGATAGTGGCTTCCCTGATTAGCCCGGACCCTAATGGTCGACTATCCAGAGCATGTACCGGGAAAGGCACAGCCACGGGAACTAATGATCTATCTATAGAATTCCCAGCCGCGCCTTATGCTGGGAATGCGGGGAAAACTCAGGAAAAGCGACATACAAAAACATATGTGCAACAGAGGGCTTTGAGTGAGAATGGTGCCGGCTTACCTGGGTTGACGCCAGAGTGCCCTGCCTGCTGCCTCGATCCCCAGAGGAACCAACCCGGCACCGACAGGCAGTGTGACCTCTGCGGCCACAGATGGTGCATGAGCTGGAACCCCCTCCGGTCTCCCTGCGCATCGCCCCTCCCAGCTCCATTGTCTGGACAACGTGGTCCATGGCCGGTGTACCTGCTCCTGCTGACTCCATAGGTTTGGGCCAGAATTCTGTAAGGGGTGCGTAGTGCATTCAGAGAAGTCAGGCGCAGGAGAGCAAAAGTTGTGTTACAATGGCGCAGTTTTACTTCTTGGTGACTGGGGGGCAGTATTGAGTAGATTGGATAATAAGGTGCCCAGAGTAAACTGCCTGATACTCAGGCCAAAAGCTAGAATATGCATATAATTAGTAGATTTGGATTTAAAACACTCTAAAACTGTTTGAATGATGTCTGTGAGTATAACAGAACTCATATGGCAGGCGAAATTAGTCACAACTGGCAACCATCAATACGCACACTTGGCAACCCTCATTAGTCACAAGAGGCATACTTGGAGTCCCTGACTATTCCCCCTTTCATCTAGCGCTCCCTAGCATCACTCTTCAGACAGTATTGGTCCTGATATACTCTCTTGTTTTGTGTCACTCTATGTTGGTTATTATTATTAAACTCACTTCCTGCTTCCCGACTCCGAACGTTATAGTTACACAATTAGTATTGAACAGGAACTTGAAGTCAAAATGTATACTGTAACCACTGTGTAGCAGATGCTTTGGACAATGCTGCTATTGTAATAATCAAAGTTAATACACATGTATAAGAACTTTTGTAACGTTACTGTCACTCATTAAGAAATGACAATGTCAGTCATTTTGAAGCTGCAAAAGTGGTCTACTCTACTGTTCAGGCGATTTCATGTATTTCATTCTAGGCCATCCTCTTATTGGGATGCCAGATCACTTTTATGTGAGGTATATCATTACAACGTCTATGCTTGTATAATTTTCACGTCATATGTATTATAGTCACATGTATTTAGGTAATCTAATGGTTATGGTTGGTACCAGACTGACATCATCATGCCACGGAGGCATAAGCAACAAAAATCGTTCTTCAGGACATGCCAGATAGCCTGGCACACTTCTGTGATGATCTCTACCCGGCACAGCCAGAAGGGGTCTGGCCTCCCCTCATAGCCTGGTTCCTCTCTAGGTTTCTTCCTAGGTTCTGGCCTTTCAAGGGAGTTTTTCCTAGCCACCGTGCTTCTACACCTGCATTGCTTGCTGTTGTATGGGTTTTAGGCTGGGTTTCTATACAGCACCTTGAGATAACAGCTGATGTGCGCTTTTGATTTGATGATGGCACCAACTGTCAAAATGTCTAGCTTATAAATTACACTACCGGGGCAAAAGTTTTAGAACACCTACTCACTCATTCAAGGGTTTTTCTTATTTTTATTTTTTTTACTAGTTTCTACATTGTGTGAAGACATCCAAACTATGAAATAACACATATGGAATCATGTACTAAACAAAAAATGTATTAAACAAATCAAAACATATTTTATATTTGAGATTCTTCAAAGCAGCCCGCCTCTGCCTTTTTATTCATTTTTAAAGGTCAGTTGACTGAAAGCACATTCTCATTTACAGCAACAAGCTGGGGAATAGTTACAGGGGATGAGGAGATGAATGAGCCAATTGTTAGCTGGGGAGGAGTAGGTGACCGTGATGGTATCAGGGCCAGATTGGGAATTTAGCCAGGACACCGGGGTTAACACCCCTACTCTTACAGTAAGTGCCATGGGATCTTTAATGACCACAGAGTGAGTCAGGACACACGTTTAATGTCCCATCCTGTGTAAGGGTGCTGTCTTTCGGGTGGGATGTTAAATGGGTGTCCTGACTCTCTGTGACGGCAATGTCCCCAATCACTGCCCTGGGGAATTTGGATATTATTTAGACCAGAGGAAAGAGTTGTCCCTCCATCACCACTTCCAGCAGCATCTGATATCCCATCTTGGGACCAACCCTGCTTGGCTTCATAAGTCAACAGTGGGATGCAGAGTGGGATGCTACTTTCTTTGATGACAGCTTTGCACACTCTTGGCATCCTCTCAACTGGCTACACCTGGAATGCAATGTTTTTGCTGCCCTGACAAAAGTGCATCTCCCGACTGAAGAACGGATGCGCTTATCAACCATTCCGCTCTATGTCTCTGTGTCTCTCTGCTGCGCTCATCAGCCATTCCTCTCTATGTCTCTCCGGCTCTCTCTGCTGCGCTTATCAACCACTCCTCTCGGTGTCTCTCTGCTGCGCTTATCAGCCATTCCTCTCTATGTCTCTTCGTCTCTCTCTGCTGCGCTTATCAACCACTCCTTTCTATGTCTCTCTGCTGCGCTTATCAGCCATTCCTCTCTGTCTCTCTCTGTCTCTCTGCTGCGCTTATCAGCCATTCCTCTCTGTCTCTCTGTGTCTCTCTGCTGCGCTTATCAACCATTCCTCTCTGTGTCTCTCCGTCTCTCTCTGCTGCACTTATCAACCATTCCTCTCTGTGTCTCTCCGTCTCTCTCTGCTGCACTTATCAACCATTCCTCTCTGTGTCTCTCCGTCTCTCTCTGCTGCACTTATCAACCATTCCTCTCTGTCTCTCTCTGCTGCGCTTATCAACCATTCCTCTCTATGTCTCTCTCTGTCTCTTTCTGCTGCGCACATCAACCACTCCTCTCTGTGTCTCTCTGTCTCTCTCTGCTGCGTGTATCAGCCAACCAGACCCAATATTGATGATGATGTACATCAAGTGCTACTCAAATGTTGACAAATGCTGTTGTGGCAGTATTGTTGACATTTTAAACGAGGTAGTTAGCGACATACACTTTCATGTTATTTTTAATTGAACCTTAATTTAACTAGGCAAGTCATTTAAGAACAAATTCTTATTTTACAATGACGGCCTACTTGTAAACCTCCCTGCAAACATGACTACTGTATATCAGAACAACAACAACCAAAACGGTGAATTGAGACGTGACATCCCAACCGCCACTATTTTCAACATTCCTAAATTCTAAAACCCGAACATTCTGTGACCTGACGTGACCTGTTCTGTAACGCAAACTGGTCACCGCAGGACCTGCGAAACACCGTCAGGCAAGACACACACTCTGTTAATAGATCATGTGAAAAAAAAACAATATGACATTGGGGCAGACACACACGTCGCCAGTGATAAGCTGATTTAACTAACGTGACCTTCTGCTCAATGTGCCTGACTAGATTCATTGACAAAAAAAAACTGAGATGTAACTTAGCTGGCTGGTGATTTTTGGGGGCTCAGGACTGATTCAGTGCACTGCAGACAGTATAGAGTGAGCTGCAGCTGGCAGCAGGCAGGAAGTGGTAGTCGCTATGTTGTCTCTACCATGTCTCAAGATGTACAAACAACAGTAACTGCCAGGGTGCGATATCCAAACATACAGTGGGAGTTGGAAGTTTACATACACTTAGGTTGGAGTCATTAAAACTTGTTTTTCAACCACTCCACACATTTCTTGTTAACAAACTATAGTTTTGACAGGTCGGTTAGGACATCTACTTTCTGCATGACACAAGTCATTTTTCCAACAATTGTTTACAGACAGATTATTTCACTTATAATTCACTGTATCACAATTCCAGTGGGTCAGAAGTTGACATTCACTAAGTTGACTGTGCCTTTAAACAGCTTGGAAAATTCCAGAAAATGATGTCATGGCTTTAGAAGCTTCAGATAGGCTAATTTACATATTTTGAGTCAATTTGAGGTGTACCTGTGGATATATTTCAAGGCCTACCTTCAAATTCAGTGCCTCTTTGCAAGACATCAGAAGAAAATTGCAGAAATCCACAAGTCTGGTTCATTCTTGGGACCAATTTCCAAATGCCTGAAGGTACCACATTCATCTCTACAAACAATAGTACACAAGTATAAACACCATGGGACCACGCAGCCGTCATACTGCTCAAGAAGGAGACACGTTCTGTCTCCTAGAGATGAACTTACTTTGGTGCGAAAAGTGCAAATGAATCACAGAACAACAGCAAAGGATCTTGTGAAGACGCTGGAGGAAACAGGTACAAACGTATCTATATCCACAGTAAAACGAGTCCTATATCGACATAACCTGAAAGGCCGCTCAGCAAGGAAGAAGCCACTGCTCCAAAACCGCCATAAAAAAGCCAGACTACGGTTTGCAAATGCACATGGGGACAAATATCGTACTTTTTGGAAAAATGTCCTTCAGTCTGATGAAACAAAAATAGTACTGTTTGGCCATAATGACCATTGTTATGTTTAGAGGAAAAAGGGAGAGCTGAAGAACACCATCCCAACTGTGAACGGTGTGGTGGCAGCATCATGTTGTGGGGGTGCTTTGCTGCAGGAGGTAGTGGTGCACTTTACAAAATAGATGACATCACGAGGAAGGAAAATTAGGTGGATATATTGAAGCAACAATGGTCTTCCAAATGGACAATGACCACAAGCATACTTCCAAAGTTGTGGCAAAATGGCTTCAGGACAACAAAGTCAAGGTATTGGAGTGGCCATCACAAAGCCCTGACCTTAATCTTATAGAAAATTTGAGAGCAGAACTGAAAAAGCGTATGCGAGCAAGGAAGCCTACAAACCTGACTCAGTTACACCAGCTCTGTCAGGAGGAATGGGCCAAAATTCACCCAACGTATTGTGGGAAGCTTGTGGAAGGCTACCCGTAATGTTTGACCCAAGTTAAACAGTTTAAAGGCAATGCTACCCAATACTAATGGAGCATATGTAACCTTCTGACCCACTGGGAATGTGATGAAAGAAATAAAAGCTGAAATTAATCATTCTCTCTACTATTATTATATACTTTTCACATTCTTTTTTCACATACTTTTCACATTCTTACAATAAAGTAGAGATCCTAGCTGACCTAAGACAGGTAATGTTTATTCAGATTCAATGTCAGGAACTGTGAAAAACTGAGGTTAAATGTATTTGGCTAAGGTGTATGTAAACTTCCGACTTCAACTGTAATACATTGACAAGGCAACACATGTGGAATCTGTGTGTTCAGCCCCCATTTTAAGTTTGCGGAAGATCCATAATTTTTAACAAGAGCATCTACTAAATGACTAAAATGTCAATCTAACTGCGCAGTTTATCAGCATGACAGCAAGACATTGCCACGTTCCCTGGCCCCATCAACTGTAGTGAACTCAACCAATCAGTGCAGTCACCTTTCATCACCTTGTCAAACTGTGCCATTTTTTTTCTGTGATGGTGATGATGATGATGATAATGGTGATGGGGAGGAAGAAAGTTACTTTCTGGTAAAAGAGGCGTTGATTATGAGTTTGCTCCTCTCTGATGAGGGGCATGAGACACAGTAATCAAAACAATCACAAGGGTTACATAAATAAAATAAAAAACAGTGATTTCTCCGGAGGGGGGGGGGGGGTCCAAATCAGGTGGAATGTCTTAGATCTGCCGATCAGTGGGTGGTGGAAGTCACGTTGCATCCCTAATGGCACCCTATGCCCTATGGAGTGCACTTCTTTCGGGTCAAAAGTAGTCCACTGTAGGGAATAGGGTGCCAGTTTGGGACGTATCCCAACCTACTATTTTAGAACCGTTCACATCTCTCAGATGAAAGCTGGTATGTAAATTAAATCCATTAAAACTCTTAAACAGGTCACACTTCAAGGCCACAACTATCTTCTAACTATAGTATACCTCAGATCCTCTTTTCCTCTTGAAGACCTTCTCTGACAGCCAGTCATATTGATAAAAAGACCAACTTAACTCGAACCACATGCAAGCGCACGCACACACACGCAGCAGAGCCTGCCTGCCTGCCTGCCACCAACCTGTTGCCTTGGTGACAGTACCATTCCCTGCCTTACATCTCCCCCACTTTCTCTCCCTCGCTCCTTCTCTCCTCCCCCCTCTCCTTCTCGGCTCGCCATCCTCTCCTCCCCCTCCCCTCCCACATCCTCTCACACTCTCCTCTCCCTCCCCTCCCACATCCTCTCACACTCTCCTCCCCCTCCCCTCCCTCTCTCCTCCCCCTCCCCTCCCTCTCTCCTCTCCCTCCCCTCCCACATCCTCTCACACTCTCCTCCCCCTCCCATCCCTCTCTCCTCCCCCTCCCCTCCCACATCCTCTCCACATCTTATCCCTCTCTCCTCCCCCATCCTCTCCCTCTCCACATCCTCTCCCTCTCTCCTCCCCCTTCCACATCCTCTAACTCTCCTTCTCTTCTCAGAATGTTACTTGGTGATACGGTGCTGCTAGTGATAGACAACATTTAGGGACAGAATACAGACATAGGAGTTTGCACACATATACAAATAAGTCAATTGAACATAGAGCTAATTAGAGAACGGGCAGTGGATATATACATCAATCTAATTATACCTAAATGCAGAGAGATGAACAAAAGTGCAGTCTGGTGCAGTTCACGCACATGGATTATTTCTCAAGGCATTGGGAGATCTGATCATGTCTGGAAAAACAAGTACACCCTCACAGCCTTCCCATGAGGTCCGTGACGTTCAACGATCCTCTATATATGTATAGTATGTACAGTGCCTTCAGAAAGTATTCAAAACCTGATTTGTTACAGCCTGAATTTTAAAAACTAATTAAATTGCGATTTTGTATCACAGATTTACACACAGACGATAACCCCATACTGTCAACGTGGAATGTTGTTTGTAGAACATTTTAGAAGTTAAGTTAATCTGAAGCTGAAATCTCTTGAGTCAATAAGTATTCAAGAACGAAGCCTGTAATGAAAAAATAATAATATGCCAAAACATCCTGTTTGCAACAAGGCACTTTAGTAATACTGCAAAAACATTGGCGAAGACATTGACTTTTCTCTTGATTTACAAAGGACTATGTTTGGGGTAAATCCAACACATCACTGAGTACTGCTCTTCACATGTTTAAGCATTGTGGTGGCTGCGTCATGTTATGGGTATTGTGGCAGTTTCGGAGCCATGATCTTGGTAAGGCAGGGTTTACACACATACAAAAACACACCACCAGCCCACCTGAAGGGTTAACAGAACTCAGGTACAGGCAGCGTTCCAGAACTCAGGTACAGGCAGCGTTCCAGAACTCAGGTACAGGCAGCGTTCCAGAACTCAGGTACAGGCAGCGTTCCAGAACTCAGGTACAGGCAGCGTTCCACAACTCAGGTACAGGCAGCGTTCCAGAACTCAGGTACAGGCAGCGTTTCAGAACTCAGGTACAGGCAGTGTTCCAGAACTCAGGTACAGGCAGTGTTCCAGAACTCAGGTACAGGCAGTGTTCCAGAACTCAGGTACAGGCAGTGTTCCATAACTCAGATACAGGCAGTGTTCCAGAACTCAGGTACAGGCAGTGTTCCAGAACTCAGGTACAGGCAGTGTTCCAGAACTCAGGTACAGGCAGTGTTCCAGAACTCAGGTACAGGCAGTGTTCCAGAACTCAAACAAAGTAAATACGTTGTCATCAGCGGAAGGTCCTAAACTCTGGGTCTTTCGGGGTTCACTCCATGTGGAAATCTTCAGTTCTCTTATTCCCGGTAAACCTTCTCCACCGTATGTTTAGTCTCTCCAATAGCCTCCTCCTCATTCACCTGCCGGGGTCAAGGGGGAAAAAACAAACCCAGGACGCTGTTAAGTAGAGGCCCCTGATTGGTTTCACCTGTCTGCTGTTTAGTCTCTATTTACAACTGGAGACAGGTGTGGCTGTTCCGCTGCAGTCTGGCAGTTTCCCCTGAGCTGTCCGTGGTCCTGCCTCTGGGGAATACCTCCCATTGCTGTCCGGGATCCTGCCTCTGGGGAATACTTCCTATTGCTGTCCGTGGTCCTGCCTCTAGGGAATACCTCCCATTGCTTTCCGGGATCCTGTCTCTGGGGAATATTTCCGATTGCTGTCCGTGGTCCTGCCTCTAGGGAATACCTCCCATTGCTGTCCGGGATCCTGCCTCTGGGGAATACTTTCCATTGCTGTCCAGGGTCCTGGCAACCAGAAAACACAGAGACCTCGCAGGCATATACCGCTCATCCACCACACAACCCCTGAAACCGCTATAGAATGCTTGTCATCGGCAAGGACTAGGGAGATTCCTAGTCCTAGGTCATCTCCCAGCCGTCCAGCCTGTGGGCACGTTCGAGGTCATCTCCCAGCCGTCCAGCCTGTGGGCACATTCGAGGTCCTCTCCCAGCCGTCCAGCCTGTGGGCACGTTCGAGGTCATCTCCCAGCCGTCCAGCCTGTGGGCACGTTCGAGGTCCTCTCCCAGCCGTCCAGCCTGTGGGCACGTTCGAGGTCCTCTCCCAGCCGTCCAGAATGTTGGCACGTTCGAGGTCCTCTCCCAGCCGTCCAGCATGTGGGCACGTTTGAGGTCCTCTCCCAGCCGTCCAGCCTGTGGGCACGTTTGAGGTCCTCTCCCAGCCGTCCAGCATGTGGGCACGTTTGAGGTCCTCTCCCAGCCGTCCAGCATGTGGGCACGTTTGAGGTCCTCTCCCAGCCGTCCAGCCTGTGGGCAAGTTTGAGGTCATCTCACAGCCGTGCTGCACATCTCAGAAGACAGCTTTACAGCGCCTTGCAAAAGTATTCATCCCCCTTGGGAGTTTTTCCTATTTTGTTGCTTTACAACCTGTAATTTAAATTGATTTTTATTTGGATTTCATGTAATGGACATATACAAAATAGTCCAAACTAGTGAAATGAAGAAAATGACCTGTTTCAAAGAATTACAAAACATTATAAACAGAAAAGTGGTGCGTGCATATGTATTCAGCCCCTTTGCTATGAAGCCCCTAAATAAGATCTGGTGCAACCAATTGCCTTCAGAAGTCACATAACTAGTTAAATAAAGTCCACCTGTGTGCAATCTAAGTGTCACATGATCTCAGTTTATATAAATCTGTTCTGAAAGGCCCCAGAGTCTGCAACACCACAAAGCAAGGGGCACCACCAAGCAAGTGGCACCATGAAGACCAAGGAGCTCTCCAAACAGGTCAGGGACAAAGTTGTTGATAAGTAAAGATCAGGGTTGGGTTATAAAAAAATATTAGAAACTTTGAACATCCCACGGAGCACCATTAAATCCATTATTAAAAAATGGAAAGAATATGGCACCACAACAAACCTGCCAAGAGAGGGCCGCCCACCAAACGGAGGCCATTAAGGCAAGGAGGCCATTAATCAGAGAGGCAACAAAGAGACCAAAGATAACCCTGAAGGAGTTACAAAGCGCCACAGCGGAGATTGGAGTATCTGTCCATAGGACCACTTTAAGCCATACACTCCACAGAGCTGGGCCTTATGGAAGAGTGGCCAGAAAAAAAAGACATTGCTTAAAGAAAGAAATAAGCAAACACGTTTGGTGTTCGCCAAAAGGCATGTGTTAGACTCCCCAGACATATGGAAGAAGGTACTCTGGTCAGATGAGACTAAAATGTAGCTTTTTGGCCATCAAGGAAAACACTATGTCTGGCGCAAACCCAACACCTCTCATCACTCTTTGCTTATTGGTGTTACAGACTCTGGGGCTTTTCAGAACAGGTGTTTAATATACTCAGATCATGTGACACTTAGATTGCACACAGGTGGACTTGCTTTAACGAATCATGTGACTTCTGAAGGTAATTGGTTGCACCAGATCTTATTTAGGGGCTTCATAGCAAAAGGGGTGAATACATATACACACACCACTTTTCTGTTTTTTATTTTTAGAGATTTTTTTTAAACTAGTTTTTTTTTTCGTTTCACTTCACCAATTCGGACTATTTTGTGTACGTCCTTTACATGTAATTCCAAATTAAAATATATTTTAATTACAGGTTGTATCGCAGCAAAATAAGAAAATACGCCAAGGGGGATGAATACTTTTGCACAGTACTGTATCTTACCTCTGAAGTGACTACAGTTTTTATTGAGTGTATGAACAATACTCCATCACCTATTCTACCTTTCTCTTGTGAAGATTTAGCTGAGAACTTTAATAGCACATGAAGGGCAACCATTGATGCCAGATCTCCAGTAAGGTTGAAAAAGGCCACATCCAAATGGAAAGCCCCTTGGATGAGGTGAGGAAACTAATCAATTAAAGAGAAGTTGAAGAAAGGCAGAGCGAAAGTGAAGGAAGTCAAAGTTGCAGGTCCATTATGATATTCTGACAGAGTTTCTTGGCATATATAACAAGGCCCTTAGAAATGCCAGACAGGCTCGTTTTTCTAACTTGATCACTAATAATCAGAATAATTAAACAGTGCTCTTCTCGACCATTGATGGCCTGATAAATCCTACCCCCGCAAATCTATGTGAACTTTCCTCCACATCTAAATGTGATGAGTTTGCGACATATTTCAGAGATAAAATAACCATCATTAGGCTGGGTATCAGTCTAGCAAGACGTGACAAGAAGTTTAATGATTTGTACCCGAGCCTACCACACAAAGGCACTATGGATTTATATTCCCCTGGTTGACGCAGACATGCTCTGGAACGTGATATCACAACTTAAGCCTTCTACATGCCTTCTCGATCCCATCCCCACAACCTTCTTCAAAGCAGTTTTTAATTGCATATCTTAAGAAGTGCAAGCTATTGTTAATCACTTCCTGTGCACAGGCACTTTCCCCACTGCACTAAAAACTGTTATGGTAAAACCACTTCTGAAGAAAAGTAATCTAGATTTCTCAGCTCTTAGAATTTAGAATTTTTCAGCCATCTCAAACCTTCCATTCGTAAGCAAAATTCTAGATAAATTGGTTTTCACACAGCTAAATAATGTATGTGAAAAGTGTTAGACTGATCCAATGAACCATTGCATATCTGTTCAAAATGTTGAATCAAGACTGCCAAAATGTGCCTAATTGGTTTATTAATAATATATTTTCAAGTTCATAATTGTGCATTCTCCTCAAACAATAGCATGGTATTATTTCACTGTAATAGCTACTGTAAATCGGACAGTGCAATGAGATTAACAAGAATTTAAGATTTCTGCCCATATAAGACATGTCCATGTCCTGGAAAGTTTGCTGTTACTCACAACGTCATTCTAGTCACATTAGAGCAGGTTAGCGACAACCGTCCCGTAATAGGGTCCCATAGAGTTTAACCACAATATTTGTTTTATTATTTGTCCTGTTTTTTTTTCATGTGGGTTAAATTGAAATTGCAACACATTTTCTATAACTTGTTTTAAAAATAGCGATATTTGGGAGAAGTTTTCCTATTCAAATAACTGAAAGAGAGAGGTTGTAATCTGAATAAAGAGAAAAAAGGCCATTCTTGAACATGGGGTGAGACATTCTTATTCATTTGTTAGAGAACCAGTTCGGAGTCAAGTATAACTTTTGTATGACTGACACCTTTAGTGAGGGTCTAATGCTTTAATATTTAATAATGTTTGCCCTCCGAAATAATATTAATTATATAAATAGTCCTGTTTAATTTTGTCTGGTTTGCCGTTCCAAATAAAAATGAATATATTCAAATAGCTATTTGGTATGTGTAAGCAAGACCGTAAGCAAATAGGTAAAGAGTTAATCAGGTTGATTTTTCCCAAAATAGACAAGTATTTTCCTTTTCTATGGTAGCCAGATCTATTCTCTTTTTGCTAACTTTCTATTAAAATGTATTAGAGTGAGATTGTGTATTTATTTGGGGATATGTTTACCGAGTATGTCCACATCACTATCTGACTATTTTATTGGTAAACTACAAGGTAATGTAAAAGTTTTATTTTTTTGTGATTCAAAATGTAACATAGTACATGTATCATTATTTGGTTGTATTCCAGATATTTTAGAAAAGGTATCCAGCATGTACACATGATTAAAGTGACCAGTGTAACATTATTAAAGGGACCAGTGTTCCATTGTTAAAGGGACCAGTGTTCCATTATTAAAGGGACCAGTGTTCCATTACTAAAGTGACCAGTGTTCCATTATTAAAGTGACCAGTGTTCCATTATTAAAGTGACCAGTGTTCCATTATTAAAGGGACCAGTGTTCCATTATTAAAGGGACCAGTGTTCCATTATTAAAGGGACCAGTGTTCCATTATTAAAGTGACCAGTGTTCCATTATTAAAGGGACCAGTGTTCCATTACTAAAGTGGCCTGTGTTCCATTATTAAAGTGACCAGTGTTCCACTATTAAAGGGACCAGTGTTCCATTATTAAAGTGACCAGTGTTCCATTATTAGTGACCAGTGTTCCAATATTAAAGGGACCAGTGTTCCATTATTAAAGGGACCAGTGTTCCATTATTAAAGTGACCAGTGTTCCATTATTAAAGGGACCAGTGTTCATTATTAAAGTGACCAGTGTTCCATTATTAAAGTGGCCTGTGTTCCATTATTAAAGTGACCAGTGTTCCACTATTAAGGTGACCAGTGTTCCATTATTAAAGTGACCAGTGTTCCATTATTAAAGTGACCAGTGTTCCATTATTAAAGTGACCAGTGTTCTATTATTAAAGTGACCAGTGTTCCATTATTAAAGTGACCAGTGTTCCATTATAAAAGTGTTCCATTATTAAAGTGACCAGTGTTCCATTATTAAAGTGACCAGTGTTCCATTATTAAAGTGACCAGTGTTCCATTATTAAAGTGACCAGTGTTCCATTATAAAAGTGTTCCATTATTAAAGTGACCAGTGTTCCATTATTAAAGTGACCAGTGTTCCATTATTATAGTGACCAGTGTTCCATTATTAAAGTGACCAGTGTTCCATTATTATAGTGACCAGTGTTCCATTATTAAAGTGACCAGTGTTCCATTATTAAAGTGACCAGTGTTCCATTATTATAGTGACCAGTGTTCCATTATTAAAGTGACCAGTGTTCCATTATTATAGTGACCAGTGTTCCATTATTATAGTGACCAGTGTTCCATTATTAAAGTGACCAGTGTTCCATTATTATAGTGACCTGTGTTCCATTATTAAAGTGACCAGTGTTCCATTATTATAGTGACCAGTGTTCCATTATTAAAGTGACCAGTGTTCCATTATTAAAGTGACCAGTGTTCCATTATTAAAGTGACCAGTGTTCCATTATTATAGTGACCAGTAATCCATATCTATGTTCATAGGGCAGCAGCCTCTAAGGTGCAGGGTTCAGTAACCGGGTGGTGGCCGGCTAGTGACGGTGACTAAGTTCCGGGGAGGGTACTGGGTGGAAGCTGGCTAGTGATGGCTATTTAACAGTCTGATGGCCTTGAGATAGAAGCTGTTTTTTAGTCTTTCGGTCCAAGCTTTGATGAACCTGTACTGACCTTGCCTTCTGGATGATAGCGGGGTGAACACAGGCCATGGCTCGGGTGGTTGATGTCCTTGATGATCTTTTTGGCCTTCCTGTGACATCAGGTACTGTAGGTGTCCTGGAGGGCAGGCAGTGTGCCCCCGGTGATGCGTTGGGCAGACTGCACCACCCTCTGGAGAGCCCTGCGGTTGAGGGCGGTGCAGTTGCTGTACCAGGCGGTGATACAGCCCGACAGGATGCTCTCAATGGCGTATCTATAAAAGATTGTGAGGGTCTTAGGGGCTTGCGCTATCTTCACCACACTGTCTGTGTGGGTGGACCATTTCAGTTTGTCAGCAATGTGTACGCCAAGGAACTTTAATCTTTTCACCGTCTCCACTGCGGTCCCCATCCAGATCAGTCCAGCCGATGTGGATGGGGGTGTGTATCCATTAAGCAATATATCCATAAAGATAGAGTCACTGAGAGTATGATCATAGATATCCAGTCGGTGTAGTGGAAGGCTTGGAAGGTAAGAAGAAACAGAATGTGAAATGTCAGTATTCTTGTCTGGGAATGTGTGTGAAGACATTTTATCCTGACAGATTGACATTTCCACCTCATGTCTTTTTACTGTAAAAATGTTTTTTAGTTTAACTTTAATAAATATATGAAGGGAAGAGGTGAATCACAGGATAACATTATACAATGGATTTGTAAATGTAGAGTTTTGAGAGAGCACAAGACAGAGGGAGAGAAAGAGAGAGAAAGATAGAGGGAGAGAAAGAGAGTGAGAGAGAGACCGAGAGAGAGAGAGAGAGTGTGAGAGAGAGAGAGAGAGAGAGAGAGAGAGAGAGAGAAAGAGAGTGCGAGAGTGAGCGAGCGAGCGAGAGAGAGAGAGAGAGAGAGAGAGAGAGAGAGAGAGAGAGAGAGAGAGAGAGAGAGAGAGAGAGATAGTCTGCTTGCATTATGCATGAACACTCCAGTCTACAGACCTGGGTAGCTAACCGGCAGAGAGAGAAAAAGGGAAGGGGGGGGGGGGGTGATACACACACACACACACACACACACACACACACAGGCAGGTGAAGGCCAGGGCCCAGCTTTAAGGATACCTGATTATCCCCTGCAGTTTTCCAGACCACCCTATGCTAGGTCCTTCATCCTAAGGCCACCGATGACGTCCGTAATGAATCAGCCTTGTCAACCAACCCAAAGAGCACTGTTGGTGAGCAGAACCCCCCTAGGCCAGCTTATCTACCCTGAGGACAGAGAGAGGGGGATCGAGAGAGAGAGAGTGAGAGAGAGAGGTTTACATCCCCTAGGCTAGGTTACTTAACCTGGCCTGATTTGAGGGGGAACAACAGACGTGACATTCTGAGTAAGATTGGGTGTAATATAATTGGCAGGAGACTCTGGTAATGAGGACCAGTTCTCTGTTAATTAAACTAGTGGGAGGAGATAAGAATTTTGTGAAGTTGTTTTCTGTGTCAGCCTATTGAAAGTAAATAAAATGTATAGCTTATGTCCAGCTGAAACTGGTTCCGGCTGCTTACCTCAAGTGCACCTGCTGCTGAGAGGAGGGGAGAGAGAGAGAGAGAGAGAGAGAGAGAGAGAGAGAGAGAGAGAGAGACAGAGAGAGAAGAGAGAAGAGAGAGAGAGAGAGAGAGACAGAGAGAGAGAGAGAGAGACAGAGAGAGAGAGAGAGAGAGAGAGAGACAGAGAGAGAGAGAGACAGAGAGAGAGAGGAGCCTTGACCTATGCTACTGTTGATTGTGAAGATGGAGGCCCTTTTCATTTAAGTAGAACAGAAGTTGGAGGAGAAAGAGTATAGTGAAAAGTAGCCGACTGGAGGTTAATAACTGTTTGGCCTGGAAAAATGATGACATCGCTAAAGTAGGCGAACGTTTAGTAGGAAAAAATATTGGCATCATTATCATGTCGTCAATTGGATGGCAATTAGCTAGTCAAAAATTCTACAATGTAGAAAATAGTAAAAATAAAGAATAACTCTTGAATGAGTAGGTGTTCTAAAACTTTTGACGGGTAGTGTGTATATATATATATATATATATATATATATATATATATATATATATATATATACATATATATATATACATATATATATATATATATATATATTTTTTGTTTTAATATCCTAAAGTGGACACCAAAGCCTGTAGGCTTAAAGCATGCAATGCCCTGATGCAGTTAGTGCTCAAATATCCGACAGCTGAACCGTGAGGTGGACAATTATTGTTTTTTCGGAAAGTAGAAACCAATAAAACATTAAAAAGTTATGATTATTTGTTCTAGGCAGTGTGAATGTAACTGTCCAATGTTTCTCTACCTGTTAAATCTGTGATCTGAACGGGTCTCTCAGATTGGGTCTAGTTTTCCACAGGCCATTTCTGAACAGCTCTGTCCTCGGGTCCATTTGGAAGGGGTCTCGTTTAAAAAAAAAAGTTATTTATGCATATCGGGTCGGGTGGGAAAGCAACGGATGCATTTCGGAACGGGTCAAAGTCTGGTGTAAAAGCAACGTGACAGTCCCCTGGCAAAGATATCAGCCCTCAAGTCTGGTGGTGTAAGGACAACGTGTGTGTGTGTGTGTGTGTGTGTGTGTGTGTGTGTGTGTGTTTGCGCGAGTGCTTGTGTGTGTGTTGTTTGTACAACAGCGTAAATGTATGATAATCCTGCTATTAAATAATCACTGACTGGCTCTTACAGTTATAAGTCTGTTCTCTGGTGAGCTCACACCTCCCAGGAAAAATATTTAAAACATGTAGTTACTATGCTCCATGATGTATAGTTAGTATGCTCCATGATGTATAGTTAGATGTATAGTTAGTATGCTCCATGATGTATAGTTAGTATGCTCCATGATGTATAGTTAGTATGCTCCATGATGTATAGTTAGAATGCTCCATGATGTATAGTTAGTATGCTCCATGATGTATAGTTAGTATGCTCCATGATGTATAGTTAGTATGCTCCATGATGTATAGTTAGTATGCTCCATGATGTATAGTTAGTATGCTCCATGATGTATAGTTAGTATGCTCCATGATGTATAGTTAGATGTATAGTTAGTATGCTCCATGATGTATAGTTAGTATGCTCCATGATGTATAGTTAGTATGCTCCATGATGTATAGTTAGTATGCTCCATGATGTATAGTTAGTATGCTCCATGATGTATAGTTAGATGTATAGTTAGAATGCTCCATGATGTATAGTTAGTATGCTCCATGATGTATAGTTAGTATGCCCCATGATGTATAGTTAGATGCTCCATGATGTATAGTTAGATGTATAGTTAGAATGCTCCATGGTGTATAGTTAGTATGCTCCATGATGTATAGTTAGTATGCTCCATGGTGTATAGTCAATATGCTCCATGATGTATAGTTAGTATGCTCCATGATGTATAGTTAGTATGCTCCATGATGTATAGTGAGTATGCTCCATGATGTATAGTTAGTATGCTCCATGATGTATAGTGAGTATGCTCCATGATGTATAGTTAGATGTATAGTTAGAATGCTCCATGATGTATAGTTAGTATGCTCCATGATGTATAGTGAGTATGCTCCATGATGTATAGTTAGTATGCTCCATGATGTATAGTTAGTATGCTCCATGATGTATAGTTAGATGTATAGTTAGAATGCTCCATGATGTATAGTTAGTATGCCCCATGATGTATAGTTAGATGTATAGTTAGAATGCTCCATGATGTATAGTTAGATGTATAGTTAGAATGCTCCATGATGTATAGTGAGTATGCTCCATGATGTATAGTTAGTATGCCCCATGATGTATAGTTAGAATGCTCCATGATGTATAGTTAGATGTATAGTTAGTATGCTCCATGATGTATAGATAGTATGCTCAACAATGTATAGTTAGATGTATAGTTAGAATGCTCCATGATGTATAGTTAGTATGCTCCATGATGTATAGTTAGTATGCTCCATGATGTATAGTGAGTATGCTCCATGATGTATAGTTTGATGTATAGTTAGTATGCTCCATGATGTATAGTTAGTATGCCCCATGATGTATAGTTAGAATGCTCCATGATGTATAGGTAGAATGCTCCATGATGTATAGTTAGATGTATAGTTAGTATGCTCCATGATGTATAGTTAGTATGCTCCATGATGTATAGTTAGATGTATAGTTAGTATGCTCCATGATGTATAGTTAGTATGCCCCATGATGTATAGTTAGAATGCTCCATGATGTATAGGTAGAATGCTCCATGATGTATAGTTAGATGTATAGTTAGTATGCTCCATGATGTATAGTTAGTATGCTCCATGATGTATAGTTAGATGTATAGTTAGTATGCTCCATGATGTATAGTTAGATGTATAGTTAGAATGCTCCATGATGTATAGTTAGAATGCTCCATGATGTATAGTTAGATGTATAGTTAGTATGCTCCATGATGTATAGTTAGATGTATAGTTAGTATGCTCCATGATGTATAGTTAGATGTATTGTTAGAATGCTCCATGATGTATAGTTAGATGTATAGTTAGTATGCTCCATGATGTATAGTTAGTATGCTCCATGATGTATAGTTAGATGTATAGTTAGTATGCTCCATGATGTATAGTTAGATGTATAGTTAGTATGCTCCATGATGTATAGTTAGATGTATAGTTAGATGTATAGTTAGAATGCTCCATGATGTATAGTTAGTATGCTCCATGATGTATAGTTAGATGTATAGTTAGATGTATAGTTAGAATGCTCCATGATGTATAGTTAGTATGCTCCATGATGTATAGTTAGTATGCTCCATGATGTATAGTTAGATGTATAGTTAGAATGCCCCATGATGTATAGTTAGATGTAAAGTTAGTATGCTCCATGATGTATAGTTAGAATGCTCCATGATATATAGTTAGATGTAGTTAGTATGCTCCATGATGTATAGTTAGAATGCTCCATGATGTATAGTTAGATGTAGTTAGAATGCCCCATGATGTATAGTTAGATGTATAGTTAGAATGCTCCATGATGTATAGTGAGTATGCTCCATGATGTATAGTTAGTATGCTCCATGATGTATAGTTAGATGTATAGTTAGTATGCTCCATGATGTATAGTTAGTATGCTCCATGATGTATAGTTAGATGTATAGTTAGAATGCTCCATGATGTATAGTGAGTATGCTCCATGATGTATAGTTAGTATGCTCCATGATGTATAGTTAGATGTATAGTTAGTATGCTCCATGATGTATAGTTAGTATGCTCCATGATGTATAGTTAGATGTATAGTTAGTATGCTCCATGATGTATAGTTAGTATGCTCCATGATGTATAGTTAGATGTATAGTTAGAATGCTCCATGATGTATAGTTAGATGTATAGTTAGTATGCTCCATGATGTATAGTTAGTATACTCCATGATGTATAGTTAGATGTATAGTTAGTATGCTCCATGATGTATAGTTAGATGTATAGTTAGTATGCTCCATGATGTATAGTTAGTATGCTCCATGATGTATAGTTAGATGTATAGTTAGTATGCTCCATGATGTATAGTTAGATGTATAGTTAGTATGCTCCATGATGTGTAGTTAGAATGCTCCATGATATATTGTTAGTATGCTCCATGATGTGTAGTTAGAATGCTCCATGGTGTATAGTTAGTATGCTCCATGATGTATAGTTAGAATGCCCTATGATGTATAGTTAGTATGCTCCATGAAGTATAGTTAGAATGCTCCATGATGTATTGTTAGTATGCTCCATGATATATTGTTAGTATGCTCCATGATGTGTAGTTAGAATGATCCATGGTGTATAGTCAATATGCTCCACGATGTATAGTTAGTATGCTCCATGATGTATAGTTAGTATGCTCCATGATGTATAGTTAGATGTATAGTTAGTATGCTCCATGATGTATAGTTAGTATGCTCCATGATGTATAGTTAGTATGCTCCATGATGTATAGTTAGTATGCTCCATGATGTATAGTTAGTATGCTCCATGATGTATAGTTAGATGTATAGTTAGAATGCCCCATGATGTATAGTTAGAATGCTCCATGATGTATAGTTAGTATGCTCCATGATGTATAGTTAGAATGCCCCATGATGTATAGTTAGTATGCCCCATGATGTATAGTTAGATGTATAGTTAGAATGCCCCATGATGTATAGTTAGTATGCTCCATGATGTATAGTTAGTATGCCCCATGATGTATAGTTAGATGTATAGTTAGTATGCTCCATGATGTATAGTTAGTATGCTCCATGATGTATAGTTAGTATGCCCCATGATGTATAGTTAGATGTATAGTTAGAATGCCCCATGATGTATAGTTAGTATGCTCCATGATGTATAGTTAGAATGTCCCATGTTGTATAGTTAGTATGCCCCATGATGTATAGTTAGATGTATAGTTAGAATGCCCCATGATGTATAGTTAGAATGCTCCATGATGTATAGTTAGTATGCCCCATGATGTATAGTTAGATGTATAGTTAGAATGCTCCATGATGTATAGTTAGTATGCTCCATGATGTATAGTTAGATGTATAGTTAGTATGCTCCATGATGTATAGTTAGTATGCTCTATGGTGTATAGTTAGTATGCTCCATGATGTATAGTTAGAATGCCCCATGATGTATAGTTAGTATGCTCCATGATGTATAGTTAGTATGCTCCATGATGTATAGTTAGTATGCCCCATGATGTATAGTTAGATGTATAGTTAGAATGCTCCATGATGTATAGTTAGTATGCTCCATGATGTATAGTTAGATGTATAGTTAGTATGCTCTATGGTGTATAGTTAGAATGCCCCATGATGTATAGTTAGATGTATAGTTAGAATGCTCCATGATGTATAGTTAGTATGCTCCATGATGTATAGTTAGTATGCTCCATGATGTATAGTTAGAATGCTCCATGATGTATAGTTAGTATGCTCCATGATGTATAGTTAGAATGCTCCATGATGTATAGTTAGATGTATAGTTAGTATGCTCCATGATGTATAGATAGTATGCCCCATGATGTATAGTTAGAATGCTCCATGATGTATACTTAGATGTATAGTTAGTATGCTCCATGATGTATAGATAGTATGCTCAACAATGTATAGTTAGATGTATAGTTAGAATGCTCCATGATGTATAGTGAGTATGCTCCATGATGTATAGTTTGATGTATAGTTAGTATGCTCCATGATGTATAGTTAGTATGCCCCATGATGTATAGTTAGAATGCTCCATGATGTATAGGTAGAATGCTCCATGATGTATAGTTAGATGTATAGTTAGTATGCTCCATGATGTCTAGTTAGTATGCTCCATGATGTATAGTTAGATGTATAGTTAGTATGCTCCATGATGTATAGTTAGATGTATAGTTAGAATGCTCCATGATGTATAGTTAGAATGCTCCATGATGTATAGTTAGATGTATAGTTAGTATGCTCCATGATGTATAGTTAGATGTATAGTTAGTATGCTCCATGATGTATAGTTAGATGTATTGTTAGAATGCTCCATGATGTATAGTTAGATGTATAGTTAGTATGCTCCATGATGTATAGTTAGTATGCTCCATGATGTATAGTTAGATGTATAGTTAGTATGCTCCATGATGTATAGTTAGATGTATAGTTAGTATGCTCCATGATGTATAGTTAGATGTATAGTTAGATGTATAGTTAGAATGCTCCATGATGTATAGTTAGTATGCTCCATGATGTATAGTTAGATGTATAGTTAGATGTATAGTTAGAATGCTCCATGATGTATAGTTAGTATGCTCCATGATGTATAGTTAGTATGCTCCATGATGTATAGTTAGATGTATAGTTAGAATGCCCCATGATGTATAGTTAGATGTAAAGTTAGTATGCTCCATGATGTATAGTTAGAATGCTCCATGATATATAGTTAGATGTAGTTAGTATGCTCCATGATGTATAGTTAGAATGCTCCATGATGTATAGTTAGATGTAGTTAGAATGCCCCATGATGTATAGTTAGATGTATAGTTAGAATGCTCCATGATGTATAGTGAGTATGCTCCATGATGTATAGTTAGTATGCTCCATGATGTATAGTTAGATGTATAGTTAGTATGCTCCATGATGTATAGTTAGTATGCTCCATGATGTATAGTTAGATGTATAGTTAGAATGCTCCATGATGTATAGTGAGTATGCTCCATGATGTATAGTTAGATGTATAGTTAGTATGCTCCATGATGTATAGTTAGTATACTCCATGATGTATAGTTAGATGTATAGTTAGTATGCTCCATGATGTATAGTTAGTATGCTCCATGATGTATAGTTAGATGTATAGTTAGTATGCTCCATGATGTATAGTTAGTATGCTCCATGATGTATAGTTAGATGTATAGTTAGTATGCTCCATGATGTATAGTTAGATGTATAGTTAGTATGCTCCATGATGTGTAGTTAGAATGCTCCATGATATATTGTTAGTATGCTCCATGATGTGTAGTTAGAATGCTCCATGGTGTATAGTTAGTATGCTCCATGATGTATAGTTAGAATGCCCTATGATGTATAGTTAGTATGCTCCATGAAGTATAGTTAGAATGCTCCATGATGTATTGTTAGTATGCTCCATGATATATTGTTAGTATGCTCCATGATGTGTAGTTAGAATGATCCATGGTGTATAGTTAATATGCTCCACGATGTATAGTTAGTATGCTCCATGATGTATAGTTAGTATGCTCCATGATGTATAGTTAGATGTATAGTTAGTATGCTCCATGATGTATAGTTAGTATGCTCCATGATGTATAGTTAGTATGCTCCATGATGTATAGTTAGTATGCTCCATGATGTATAGTTAGTATGCTCCATGATGTATAGTTAGATGTATAGTTAGAATGCCCCATGATGTATAGTTAGAATGCTCCATGATGTATAGTTAGTATGCTCCATGATGTATAGTTAGAATGCCCCATGATGTATAGTTAGTATGCCCCATGATGTATAGTTAGATGTATAGTTAGAATGCCCCATGATGTATAGTTAGTATGCTCCATGATGTATAGTTAGTATGCCCCATGATGTATAGTTAGATGTATAGTTAGTATGCTCCATGATGTATAGTTAGTATGCTCCATGATGTATAGTTAGTATGCCCCATGATGTATAGTTAGATGTATAGTTAGAATGCCCCATGATGTATAGTTAGTATGCTCCATGATGTATAGTTAGAATGTCCCATGTTGTATAGTTAGTATGCCCCATGATGTATAGTTAGATGTATAGTTAGAATGCCCCATGATGTATAGTTAGAATGCTCCATGATGTATAGTTAGTATGCCCCATGATGTATAGTTAGATGTATAGTTAGAATGCTCCATGATGTATAGTTAGTATGCTCCATGATGTATAGTTAGATGTATAGTTAGTATGCTCTATGGTGTATAGTTAGTATGCTCCATGATGTATAGTTAGTATGCTCCATGATGTATAGTTAGTATGCCCCATGATGTATAGTTAGTATGCTCCATGATGTATAGTTAGTATGCTCCATGATGTATAGTTAGTATGCTCCATGTTGTATAGTTAGTATGCCCCATGATGTATAGTTAGTATGCTCCATGATGTATAGTTAGATGTATAGTTAGTATGCTCTATGGTGTATAGTTAGTATGCTCCATGATGTATAGTTAGATGTATAGTTAGTATGCTCCATGATGTATAGTTAGATGTATAGTTAGTATGCCCCATGATGTATAGTTAGTATGCTCCATGATGTATAGTTAGATGTATAGTTAGTATGCTCTATGGTGTATAGTTAGTATGCTCCATGATGTACATCCATGATGTATAGTTAGATGTATAGTTAGTATGCTCCATGATGTATAGTTAGTATGCTCCATGATGTATAGTTAGATGTATAGTTAGTATGCCCCATGATGTATAGTTAGTGTGCTCCATGATGTATAGTTAGATGTATAGTTAGTATGCTCCATGTTGTATAGTTAGTATGCCCCATGATGTATAGTTAGTATGCTCCATGATGTATAGTTAGATGTATAGTTAGTATGCTCTATGGTGTATAGTTAGTATGCTCCATGATGTATAGTTAGTATGCTCCATGATGTATAGTTAGTATGCTCCATGATGTATAGTTAGATGTATAGTTAGTATGCCCCATGATGTATAGTTAGTATGCTCCATGATGTATAGTTAGTATGCTCCATGATGTATAGTTAGATGTATAGTTAGTATGCCCCATGATGTATAGTTAGTGTGCTCCATGATGTATAGTTAGATGTATAGTTAGTATGCTCCATGATGTATAGTTAGTATGCTCCATGATGTATAGTTAGTATGCTCCATGATGTGTAGTTAGTATGCTCCATGATGTATAGTTAGTATGCTCCATGATGTGTAGTTAGTATGCTCCATGATGTATAGTTAGAATGCTCCATGATGTATAGTTAGATGTATAGTTAGAATGCTCCATGATGTATAGTTAGTATGCTCCATGATGTATGGTTAGAATGCTCCATGATGTATAGTTAGATGTATAGTTAGTATGCTCCATGATGTATAGTTAGAATGCTCCATGATGTATAGTTAGTATGCTCCATGATGTATAGTTAGAATGCTCCATGATGTATAGTTAGATGTATGGTTAGAATGCTCCATGATGTATAGTTAGAATGCTCCATGATGTATAGTTAGAATGCTCCATGATGTATAGTTAGATGTATAGTTAGTATGCTCCATGATGTATAGTTAGATGTATAGTTACTATGCTCCATGATGTATAGTTAGATGTATGGTTAGAATGCTCCATGATGTATAGTTAGATGTATAGTTACTATGCTCCATGATGTATAGTTAGTATGCTCCATGATGTATAGTTAGATGTATAGTTAGATGTATAGTTAGATGTATAGTTAGATGTATAGTTAGTATGCTCCATGATGTATAGTTAGTATGCTCCATGATGTATAGTTAGTATGCTCCATGATGTATAGTTAGAATGCTCCATGATGTATAGTTAGATATATAGTTAGTATGCTCTATGGTGTATAGTTAGTATGCTCCATGATGTATGGTTAGAATGCTCCATGATGTATAGTTAGATGTATAGTTAGTATGCTCCATGATGTATAGTTAGATGTATAGTTAGTATGCTCCATGATGTATAGTTAGTTTGCTCCATGATGTATAGTTAGAACGCTCCACGATTTATAGTTAGAATGCCCCATGATGTATAGTTAGTATGCTCCGTGATGTATAGTTAGTATGCTCCATGATGTATAGTTAGTATGCTCCATGATGTATAGTTAGAATGCTCCATGATGTATAGTTAGATGTATAGTTAGTATGCTCCATGATGTATAGTTAGTATGCTCCATGATGTATAGTTAGAATGCTCCATGATGTATAGTTAGAATGCCCCATGATGTATAGTTAGTATGCCCCATGATGTATAGTTAGTATGCCCCATGATGTATAGTTAGTATGCTCCGTGATGTATAGTTAGTATGCTCCATGATGTATAGTTAGTATGCTCCACGATGTATAGTTAGTATGCTCCATGATGTATAGTTAGTATGCTCCATGATGTATAGTTAGATGTATAGTTAGTATGCTCCGTGATGTATAGTTAGTATGCCCCATGATGTATAGTTAGTATGCTCCATGATGTATAGTTAGAATGCTCCATGATGTATAGTTAGATGTATAGTTAGTATGCTCCATGATGTATAGTTAGTATGCTCCATGATGTATAGTTAGATGTATAGTTAGTATGCTCCATGATGTATAGTTAGATGTATAGTTAGTATGCTCCATGATGTATAGTTAGTATGCTCCATGATGTATAGTTAGATGTATAGTTAGTATGCTCCATGATGTATAGTTAGATGTATAGTTAGTATGCTCCATGATGTATAGTTAGTATGCTCCATGATGTATAGTTAGATGTATAGTTAGTATGCTCCATGATGTATAGTTAGATGTATAGTTAGTATGCTCCATGATGTATGGTTAGATGTATAGTTAGTATGCTCCATGATGTATAGTTAGATGTATAGTTAGTATGCTCCATGATGTATACTTAGATGTATAGTTAGAATGCTCCATGATGTATAGTTAGAATGCTCCATGATGTATAGTTAGTATGCTCCATGATGTATAGTTAGAATGCTCCATGATGTATAGTTAGTATGCTCCATGATGTATGGTTAGAATGCTCCATGATGTATAGTTAGAATGCCCCATTATGTATAGTTAGTATGCCCCATGATGTATAGTTAGATGTATAGTTAGTATGCTCCATGATGTATAGTTAGAATGCTCCATGATGTATAGTTAGTATGCTCCATGATGTATAGTTAGAATGCTCCATGATGTATAGTTAGATGTGTAGTTAGTATGCTCCATGATGTATAGTTAGAATGCTCCATGATGTATAGTTAGATGTATAGTTAGAATGCTCCATGATGTATAGTTAGCTGTATAGTTAGTATGCTCCATGGTGTATAGTTAGTATGCTCCATGATGTATAGTTAGATGTATAGTTAGTATGCTCCATGATGTATAGTTCGTATGCTCCATGATGTATAGTTAGTATGCTCCATGATGTATAGTTAGTATGCTCCATGATGTATAGTTAGTATGCTCCATGATGTATAGTTAGATGTATAGTTAGTATGCTCCATGATGTATAGTTAGTATGCTCCATGATGTATAGTTAGATGTATAGTTAGTATGCTCCATGATGTATAGTTAGATGTATAGTTAGTATGCTCCATGATGTATAGTTAGTATGCTCCACAATGTATAGTTAGATGTATAGTTAGTATGCCCCATGATGTATGGTTAGATGTATAGTTAGTATGCTCCATGATGTATAGTTAGTATGCTCCACAATGTATAGTTAGATGTATAGTTAGTATGCTCCATGATGTATAGTTAGTATGCTCCACAATGTATAGTTAGATGTATAGTTAGTATGCCCCATGATGTATGGTTAGAATGCTCCATGATGTATAGTTAGATGGATAGTTAGTATGCTCCATGATGTATAGTTAGAATGCTCCATGATGTATAGTTAGAATGCTCCATGATGTATAGTTAGAATGCTCCATGATGTATAGTTAGAATGCTCCATGATGTATAGTTAGATGTATAGTTAGAATGCTCCATGATGTATAGTTAGAATGCTCCATGATGTATAGTTAGAATGCTCCATGATGTATAGTTAGTATGCTCCATGATGTATAGTTAGAATGCTCCATGATGTATAGTTAGATGTATAGTTAGTATGCTCCATGATGTATGGTTAGAATGCTCCATGATGTATAGTTAGATGTATAGTTAGTATGCTCCATGATGTATAGTTAGTATGCTCAATGATGTATAGTTAGTATGCTCCATGATGTATAGTTAGATGTATAGTTAGTATGCTCCATGATGTATAGTTAGTATGCTCCATGATGTATAGTTAGTATGCTCCATGATGTATAGTTAGTATGCTCCATGATGTATAGTTAGAATGCTCCATGATGTATAGTTAGTATGCTCCATGATGTATGGTTAGAATGCTCCATGATGTATAGTTAGATGTATAGTTAGTATGCTCCATGATGTATAGTTAGAATGCTCCATGATGTATAGTTAGTATGCTCCATGATGTATAGTTAGAATGCTCCATGATGTATAGTTAGATGTATAGTTAGTATGCTCCATGATGTATGGTTAGAATGCTCCATAATGTATAGTTAGTATGCTCCATGATGTATAGTTAGATGTATAGTTAGTATGCTCCATGATGTATGGTTAGAATGCTCCATGATGTATAGTTAGAATGCTCCATGATGTATAGTTAGATGTATAGTTAGTATGCTCCATGATGTATAGTTAGAATGCTCCATGATGTATAGTTAGAATGCTCCATGATGTATAGTTAGTATGCCCCATGATGTATAGTTAGATGTATAGTTAGTATGCTCCATGATGTATAGTTAGTATGCCCCATGATGTATAGTTAGATGTATAGTTAGTATGCTCCATGATGTATAGTTAGATGTATAGTTAGATGTATAGTTAGATGTATAGTTAGATGTATAGTTAGATGTATAGTTAGATGTATAGTTAGAATGCTCCATGATGTATGGTTAGAATGCTCCATGATGTATGGTTAGTATGCTCCATGATGTATAGTTAGAATGCTCCATGATGTATAGTTAGATGTATAGTTAGTATGCTCCATGATGTATAGTTAGATGTATAGTTAGTATGCTCCATGATGTATGGTTAGAATGCTCCATGATGTATAGTTAGAATGCTCCATGATGTATAGTTAGTATGCTCCATGATGTATGGTTAGAATGCTCCATGATGTATAGTTAGATGTATAGTTAGTATGCTCCATGATGTATGGTTAGAATGCTCCATGATGTATAGTTAGTATGCTCCGTGATGTATAGTTAGTATGCTCCAAGATGTATAGTTAGAATGCTCCATGATGTATAGTTAGTATGCTCCGTGATGTATAGTTAGTATGCTCCATGATGTATAGTTAGATGTATAGTTAGTATGCTCCATGATGTATAGTTAGATGTATAGTTAGATGTATAGTTAGATGTATAGTTAGATGTATGGTTAGAATGCTCCATGATGTATAGTTAGATGTGTAGTTAGTATGCTCCATGATGTATAGTTAGTATGCTCCATGATGTATAGTTAGATGTATAGTTAGTATGCTCCATGATGTATGGTTAGAATGCTCCATGATGTATAGTTAGATGTGTAGTTAGTATGCTCCATGATGTATAGTTAGTATGCTCCATGATGTATAGTTAGTATGCTCCATGATGTATAGTTAGTATGCTCCATGATGTATGGTTAGAATGCTCCATGATGTATAGTTAGATGTATAGTTAGTATGCTCCATGATGTATAGTTAGTATGCTCCATGATGTATAGTTAGTGTGCTCCATGATGTATAGTTAGTTAGAATGCTCCATGATGTATAGTTAGTATGCTCCATGATGTATAGTTAGTATGCTCCATGATGTATAGTTAGTATGCTCCATGATGTATAGTTAGATGTATAGTTAGTATGCTCCATGATGTATAGTTAGATGTAGTTAGTATGCTCCATGATGTGTAGTTAGTATGCTCCATGATATATGGTTAGAATGCTCCATGATGTATAGTTAGATGTAGTTAGTATGCTCCATGATGTATAGTTAGTATGCTCCATGATGTATGGTTAGAATGCTCCATGATGTATAGTTAGAATGCTCCATGATGTATAGTTAGTATGCTCCATGATGTATAGTTAGAATGCTCCATGATGTATAGTTAGTATGCTCCATGATGTATGGTTAGAATGCTCCATGATGTATAGTTAGTATGCTCCATGATGTATAGTTAGTATGCTCCGTGATGTGTAGTTAGTATGCTCCATGATGTATAGTTAGTATGCTCCATGATGTATAGTTAGTATGCTCCATGATGTATAGTTAGTATGCTCCATGATGTATAGTTAGTATGCTCCATGATGTATAGTTAGATGTATAGTTAGTATGCCCCATGATGTATAGTTAGATGTATAGTTAGTATGCCCCATGATGTATAGTTAGAATGCTCCATGATGTATAGTTAGATGTATAGTTAGAATGCTCCATGATGTATGGTTAGAATGCTCCATGATGTATAGTTAGATGTATAGTTAGTATGCTCCATGATGTATAGTTAGTATGCCCCATGATGTATAGTTAGATGTATAGTTAGTATGCCCCATGATGTATAGTTAGAATGCTCCATGATGTATAGTTAGATGTATAGTTAGAATGCTCCATGATGTATGGTTAGAATGCTCCATGATGTATGGTTAGAATGCTCCATGATGTATAGTTAGTATGCTCCATGATGTATGGTTAGAATGCCCCATGATGTATAGTTAGTATGCTCCATGATGTATGGTTAGAATGCCCCATGATGTATAGTTAGTATGCTCCATGATGTATGGTTAGAATGCTCCATGATGTATAGTTAGATGTATAGTTAGTATGCCCCATGATGTATAGTTAGAATGCTCCATGATGTATAGTTAGATGTATAGTTAGTATGCTCCATGATGTATGGTTAGATGTATAGTTAGTATGCCCCATGATGTATAGTTAGTATGCTCCATGATGTATAGTTAGTATGCTCCATGATGTATAGTTAGTATGCTCCATGATGTATAGTTAGTATGCTCCATGATGTATTGTTAGAATGCCCCATGATGTATAGTTAGATGTATAGTTAGTATGCTCCATGATGTATGGTTAGATGTATAGTTAGTATGCTCCATGATGTATGGTTAGAATGCTCCATGATGTATAGTTAGTATGCTCCATGATGTATAGTTAGAATGCTCCATGATGTATAGTTAGATGTATAGTTAGTATGCTCCATGATGTATAGTTAGATGTATAGTTAGTATGCTCCATGATGTATAGTTAGAATGCTCCATGATGTATAGTTAGTATGCTCCATGATGTATGGTTAGAATGCTCCATGATGTATAGTTAGTATGCTCCATGATGTATAGTTAGTATGCTCCATGATGTATAGTTAGTATGCTCCATGATGTATAGTTAGATGTATAGTTAGTATGCTCCATGATGTATGGTTAGAATGCCCCATGATGTATAGTTAGTATGCTCCATGATGTATGGTTAGAATGCTCCATGATGTATAGTTAGATGTATAGTTAGTATGCCCCATGATGTATAGTTAGAATGCTCCATGATGTATAGTTAGATGTATAGTTAGTATGCTCCATGATGTATGGTTAGATGTATAGTTAGTATGCCCCATGATGTATAGTTAGTATGCTCCATGATGTATAGTTAGTATGCTCCATGATGTATAGTTAGTATGCTCCATGATGTATAGTTAGTATGCTCCATGATGTATTGTTAGAATGCCCCATGATGTATAGTTAGATGTATAGTTAGTATGCTCCATGATGTATGGTTAGATGTATAGTTAGTATGCTCCATGATGTATAGTTAGATGTATAGTTAGTATGCTCCATGATGTATAGTTAGATGTATAGTTAGTATGCCCCATGATGTATAGTTAGATGTATAGTTAGTATGCCCCATGATGTATAGTTAGAATGCTCCATGATGTATAGTTAGATGTATAGTTAGAATGCTCCATGATGTATGGTTAGAATGCTCCATGATGTATAGTTAGATGTATAGTTAGTATGCTCCATGATGTATAGTTAGTATGCCCCATGATGTTTAGTTAGATGTATAGTTAGTATGCCCCATGATGTATAGTTAGAATGCTCCATGATGTATAGTTAGATGTATAGTTAGAATGCTCCATGATGTATGGTTAGAATGCTCCATGATGTATGGTTAGAATGCTCCATGATGTATAGTTAGTATGCTCCATGATGTATGGTTAGAATGCCCCATGATGTATAGTTAGTATGCTCCATGATGTATGGTTAGAATGCCCCATGATGTATAGTTAGTATGCTCCATGATGTATGGTTAGAATGCTCCATGATGTATAGTTAGATGTATAGTTAGTATGCCCCATGATGTATAGTTAGAATGCTCCATGATGTATAGTTAGATGTATAGTTAGTATGCTCCATGATGTATGGTTAGATGTATAGTTAGTATGCCCCATGATGTATAGTTAGTATGCTCCATGATGTATAGTTAGTATGCTCCATGATGTATAGTTAGTATGCTCCATGATGTATAGTTAGTATGCTCCATGATGTATTGTTAGAATGCCCCATGATGTATAGTTAGATGTATAGTTAGTATGCTCCATGATGTATGGTTAGATGTATAGTTAGTATGCTCCATGATGTATGGTTAGAATGCTCCATGATGTATAGTTAGTATGCTCCATGATGTATAGTTAGAATGCTCCATGATGTATAGTTAGATGTATAGTTAGTATGCTCCATGATGTATAGTTAGATGTATAGTTAGTATGCTCCATGATGTATAGTTAGAATGCTCCATGATGTATAGTTAGTATGCTCCATGATGTATGGTTAGAATGCTCCATGATGTATAGTTAGTATGCTCCATGATGTATAGTTAGTATGCTCCATGATGTATAGTTAGTATGCTCCATGATGTATGGTTAGTATGCTCCATGATGTATAGTTAGTATGCTCCATGATGTATGGTTAGTATGCTCCACAATGTATAGTTAGATGTATAGTTAGATGTATAGTTAGATGTATAGTTAGTATGCTCCATGATGTATGGTTAGAATGCTCCATGATGTATAGTTAGTATGCTCCATGATGTATAGTTAGAATGCTCCATGATGTATAGTTAGATGTATAGTTAGTATGCTCCATGATGTATAGTTAGATGTATAGTTAGTATGCTCCATGATGTATGGTTAGAATGCTCCATGATGTATAGCTAGAATGCTCCATGATGTATAGTTAGTATGCTCCATGATGTATGGTTAGAATGCTCCATGATGTATAGTTAGATGTATAGTTAGTATGCTCCATGATGTATGGTTAGAATGCTCCATGATGTATAGTTAGTATGCTCCGTGATGTATAGTTAGTATGCTCCAAGATGTATAGTTAGAATGCTCCATGATGTATAGTTAGTATGCTCCGTGATGTATAGTTAGTATGCTCCATGATGTATAGTTAGATGTATAGTTAGTATGCTCCATGATGTATAGTTAGATGTATAGTTAGATGTATAGTTAGATGTATAGTTAGATGTATGGTTAGAATGCTCCATGATGTATAGTTAGATGTGTAGTTAGTATGCTCCATGATGTATAGTTAGTATGCTCCATGATGTATAGTTAGATGTATAGTTAGTATGCTCCATGATGTATGGTTAGAATGCTCCATGATGTATAGTTAGATGTGTAGTTAGTATGCTCCATGATGTATAGTTAGTATGCTCCATGATGTATAGTTAGTGTGCTCCATGATGTATAGTTAGTATGCTCCATGATGTATAGTTAGTATGCTCCATGATGTATAGTTAGATGTATAGTTAGTATGCTCCATGATGTATAGTTAGATGTAGTTAGTATGCTCCATGATGTGTAGTTAGTATGCTCCATGATATATGGTTAGAATGCTCCATGATGTATAGTTAGATGTAGTTAGTATGCTCCATGATGTATAGTTAGTATGCTCCATGATGTATGGTTAGAATGCTCCATGATGTATAGTTAGAATGCTCCATGATGTATAGTTAGTATGCTCCATGATGTATAGTTAGAATGCTCCATGATGTATAGTTAGTATGCTCCATGATGTATGGTTAGAATGCTCCATGATGTATAGTTAGTATGCTCCATGATGTATAGTTAGTATGCTCCGTGATGTGTAGTTAGTATGCTCCATGATGTATAGTTAGTATGCTCCATGATGTATAGTTAGTATGCTCCATGATGTATAGTTAGTATGCTCCATGATGTATAGTTAGTATGCTCCATGATGTATAGTTAGATGTATAGTTAGTATGCCCCATGATGTATAGTTAGATGTATAGTTAGTATGCTCCATGATGTATAGTTAGTATGCCCCATGATGTATAGTTAGATGTATAGTTAGTATGCCCCATGATGTATAGTTAGAATGCTCCATGATGTATAGTTAGATGTATAGTTAGAATGCTCCATGATGTATGGTTAGAATGCTCCATGATGTATGGTTAGAATGCTCCATGATGTATAGTTAGTATGCTCCATGATGTATGGTTAGAATGCCCCATGATGTATAGTTAGTATGCTCCATGATGTATGGTTAGAATGCCCCATGATGTATAGTTAGTATGCTCCATGATGTATGGTTAGAATGCTCCATGATGTATAGTTAGATGTATAGTTAGTATGCCCCATGATGTATAGTTAGAATGCTCCATGATGTATAGTTAGTATGCTCCATGATGTATAGTTAGTATGCTCCATGATGTATAGTTAGTATGCTCCATGATGTATTGTTAGAATGCCCCATGATGTATAGTTAGATGTATAGTTAGTATGCTCCATGATGTATGGTTAGATGTATAGTTAGTATGCTCCATGATGTATAGTTAGATGTATAGTTAGTATGCTCCATGATGTATAGTTAGAATGCTCCATGATGTATAGTTAGATGTATAGTTAGTATGCTCCATGATGTATAGTTAGTATGCTCCATGATGTATAGTTAGATGTATAGTTAGTATGCTCCATGATGTATAGTTAGATGTATAGTTAGTATGCTCCATGATGTATAGTTAGTATGCTCCATGATGTATAGTTAGATGTATAGTTAGTATGCTCCATGATGTATAGTTAGATGTATAGTTAGTATGCTCCATGATGTATAGTTAGTATGCTCCATGATGTATAGTTAGATGTATAGTTAGTATGCTCCATGATGTATAGTTAGATGTATAGTTAGTATGCTCCATGATGTATGGTTAGATGTATAGTTAGTATGCTCCATGATGTATAGTTAGATGTATAGTTAGTATGCTCCATGATGTATACTTAGATGTATAGTTAGAATGCTCCATGATGTATAGTTAGAATGCTCCATGATGTATAGTTAGTATGCTCCATGATGTATAGTTAGAATGCTCCATGATGTATAGTTAGTATGCTCCATGATGTATAGTTAGAATGCTCCATGATGTATAGTTAGTATGCTCCATGATGTATGGTTAGAATGCTCCATGATGTATAGTTAGTATGCTCCATGATGTATAGTTAGTATGCTCCATGATGTATAGTTAGTATGCTCCATGATGTATGGTTAGTATGCTCCATGATGTATAGTTAGTATGCTCCATGATGTATGGTTAGTATGCTCCACAATGTATAGTTAGATGTATAGTTAGTATGCTCCATGATGTATAGTTAGTATGCTCCATGATGTATAGTTAGTATGCTCCATGATGTATGGTTAGAATGCTCCATGATGTATAGTTAGATGTATAGTTAGTATGCTCCATGATGTATAGTTAGAATGCTCCATGATGTATAGTTAGTATGCTCCATGATGTATAGTTAGAATGCTCCATGATGTATAGTTAGATGTATGGTTAGAATGCTCCATGATGTATAGTTAGAATGCTCCATGATGTATAGTTAGAATGCTCCATGATGTATAGTTAGATGTATAGTTAGTATGCTCCATGATGTATAGTTAGATGTATAGTTACTATGCTCCATGATGTATAGTTAGATGTATGGTTAGAATGCTCCATGATGTATAGTTAGATGTATAGTTACTATGCTCCATGATGTATAGTTAGTATGCTCCATGATGTATAGTTAGATGTATAGTTAGATGTATAGTTAGATGTATAGTTAGATGTATAGTTAGTATGCTCCATGATGTATAGTTAGTATGCTCCATGATGTATAGTTAGTATGCTCCTTGATGTATAGTTAGAATGCTCCATGATGTATAGTTAGTATGCTCTATGGTGTATAGTTAGTATGCTCCATGATGTATGGTTAGAATGCTCCATGATGTATAGTTAGATGTATAGTTAGTATGCTCCATGATGTATAGTTAGATGTATAGTTAGTATGCTCCATGATGTATGGTTAGATGTATAGTTAGATGTATAGTTAGAATGCTCCATGATGTATAGTTAGTTTGCTCCATGATGTATAGTTAGAATGCTCCACGATTTATAGTTAGAATGCCCCATGATGTATAGTTAGTATGCTCCGTGATGTATAGTTAGTATGCCCCATGATGTATAGTTAGTATGCTCCATGATGTATAGTTAGAATGCTCCATGATGTATAGTTAGATGTATAGTTAGTATGCTCCATGATGTATAGTTAGTATGCTCCATGATGCATAGTTAGAATGCTCCATGATGTATAGTTAGAATGCCCCATGATGTATAGTTAGTATGCCCCATGATGTATAGTTAGTATGCCCCATGATGTATAGTTAGTATGCTCCGTGATGTATAGTTAGTATGCTCCATGATGTATAGTTAGTATGCTCCACGATGTATAGTTAGTATGCTCCATGATGTATAGTTAGTATGCTCCATGATGTATAGTTAGATGTATAGTTAGTATGCTCCGTGATGTATAGTTAGTATGCCCCATGATGTATAGTTAGTATGCTCCATGATGTATAGTTAGAATGCTCCATGATGTATAGTTAGATGTATAGTTAGTATGCTCCATGATGTATAGTTAGTATGCTCCATGATGTATAGTTAGAATGCTCCATGATGTATAGTTAGATGTATAGTTAGTATGCTCCATGATGTATAGTTAATTTGCTCCATGATGTATAGTTAGATGTATAGTTAGTATGCTCCATGATGTATAGTTAGAATGTTCCATGATGTATAGTTAGAATGCTCCATGATGTATAGTTAGAATGCTCCATGATGTATAGTTAGAATGTTCCATGATGTATAGTTAGAATGCTCCATGATGTATAGTTAGAATGCTCCATGATGTATAGTTAGTATGCTCCGTGATGTATAGTTAGTATGCTCCATGATGTATAGTTTGATGTATAGTTAGTATGCTCCATGATGTATAGTTAGAATGCTCCATGATGTATAGTTAGAATGCTCCATGATGTATAGTTAGAATGCTCCATGATGTTTAGTTAGAATGCTCCATGATGTATAGTTAGTATGCTCCATGATGTATAGTTAGAATGCTCCATGATGTATAGTTAGTATGCTCCATGATGTATAGTTAGAATGCTCCATGATGTATAGTTAGAATGCTCCATGATGTATAGTTAGTATGCTCCATGATATATAGTTAGATGTAGTTAGTATGCTCCATGATGTATAGTTAGTATGCTCCATGATGTATAGTTAGATGTATAGTTAGAATGCTCCATGATGTATACTTAGTATGCTCCATGATGTATAGTTAGTATGCTTCATGATGTATAGTTAGATGTAGTTAGTATGCTCCATGACTGATCAAGGTTCTGTTGGACGAGTGATTCGAGAACTCCACAGGAACCCCTGGAGTGATCAGAGAAATAGAATACAACAGAATAGATTACAGTAGAATAGAATACAACAGAATAGAATACAGTAGAATATAATAGAACAGAGTAGAATGCAGTAGAATTGAATACAACAGATTAGAATACAGTAGAATAGAATGTAACAGATTAGAACACAACAGAATATATTACAATAGAATAGAATACAGTAGAATTGAATACAGTAAAATAGAATACAACAGAATAGAATACAGTAGAATAGAATAAAACATAAACAATACAGTAGAATAGAATACAACAGAATAGAATACAGTAGAATAGAATACAGTATAATAGAATTCAACAGAATAGAATACAATAGAATAGAATACAGTAGAATAGAATTCAACAGAATATAATACAATAGAATAGAATACAGTATAATAGAATTCAACAGAAAACAACAGAATAGAATACAGTAGAATAAAATACAACAGAGTAGAATACAGTAGAATGATATATACCCTATTAGAATCTATTACAATAGAACAGAATAGAACAGAGATGGCATTGAAGCAATTAGGTGTAAATTGGATGCTTTCTTCCAGCTTTACTGTAGGTGATTTACTGTAGGTTATATGCTGTAGGTGATTTACTGTAGATGATTTACTGTAGGTGATATACTGTAGATGATTTACTGTAGATGATTTACTGTAGGTGATTTACTGTAGATGATTTACTGTAGGTGATTTACTGTAGGTGATTTACTGTAGATGATTTACTGTAGGTGATATACTGTAGATGATTTACTGTAGATGATTTACTGTAGGTGATTTACTGTAGGTGATTTACTGTAGATGATTTACTGTAGGTGATATACTGTAGATGATTTACTGTAGGTGATTTACTGTAGGTGATTTACTGTAGGTGATTTACTGTAGATGATTTACTGTGGGTGATTTACTGTAGGTGATATACTGTAGATGATTTACTGTAGATGATTTACTGTAGGTGATTTACTGTAGATGATTTACTGTAGGTGATTTACTGTAGATGAGTTGCACCTGTGATATCTTATGTGTGTGAGGTGTGTGTGATGTGTGTGAGGTGTGTGTGATGTGTGTGAGGTGTGTCTGATGTGTGTGAGGTGTGTGTGGTGTGTGTGATGGGTGTGAGGTGTGTGTGATGTGTGTGAGGTGTGTGTGAGGTGTGTCTGATGTGTGTGAGGTGTGTGTGATGTGTGTGATGGGTGTGAGGTGTGTGTGATGTGTGTGAGGTGTGTGTGATGTGTGTGTGATGTGTGTGAGGTGTGTGTGATGTGTGTGAGGTGTGTGATGTGTGTGAGGTGTGTGTGATGTGTGTGAGGTGTGATGTGTGTGTGAGGTGTGTGTGATGTGTGTGAGATTAAATCTGACTCAGATAGAGAGCTCCGTACAACAGGCAGGCTTGTGTATATATAAAGGATGTTTGGCTGAAGCAGAAAACACCCGTACATATCAATCGCTGTCGCTGTGGGGCTTCATAACTTACTGGCAACATCACTGATTTCTCTTCAGAATTTCAGTCAGCTACTGATTGCAATCAGTGTGCCTTGTCTGCTAGCGTATATTCACTCTTCCTTGCGTGCTAACTCATCTTTCTTTTGTTCTCTGCCTTACAGCCAAGTCCCTACAGCCAAGCACGCGACCATGTATATCCCAGACATAACTGAAGCCTAGGTGATGAGCTGACAACCAGAGATTTATGACAGAGATGTATGACAGAGGTACTGTATATGACAGAGATACTGTAAATGACAGAGATTTAAGACAGAGATTTATGATGATGGAACAGCCTATTTCTCTCTCTCTCTCTCTCTCTCTCTCTCTCTCTCTCTCTGTCTCTCTGTCTCTCTCTCTCTCTCTCTCTCTCTCTCTCTCTCTCTCTCTCAGTGATGAACACTGTGACATACACACACACATACAGTATACATGATGTTAGTCATACTAGAGACTTCAGACAATTAGTACAGACAAGTACTAAGTGTTGTTTAAAGGACTGCAACCTGATTCCTCTCCTCTCCTCTCCTCCCCTCCCCTCTCCTCTCCTCTCCTCTCCTATCCTCTTCCCTTCCCTTCCCTTCCCTTCCCTTCCCTTCCCTTCCCTTCTCTTCTCTTCTCCAGACAAGAAGTCAGTGCTTCAGAAGATTACTGGAAAGCACTTTCAAGAGGATGTAGAACTAAGACTGTAGAGAGATATTGCCCTTCATAATCTAAACAAGCATAGACACACGGACACCCGGACACTGGGACACACGGACACTGGGACACACGGACTCTGGGACACACGGACACTGGGACACACGGACACTGGGACACACGGACACTGGGACACACGGACACTTGGACACTGGGATACTGGGACACACGGACACTGGGATACTGGGACACCCGGACACACGGACACCAGGACACACGGACACCAGGACACCAGGACACCCGGACACCAGGACACACGGACACCCGGACACCCGGACACCAGGACACTGGGATACTGGGACACTGGGACACTGGGACACTGAGACACACGGACACCAGGACACACGGACACCAGGACACACGGACACCAGGACACACAGACACTGGGACACACGGACACTGGGACACACGGACACTGGGACACCAGGACACACGGACACTGGGACACACGGACACACGGACACTGGTACACTGGGACACACGGACACCAGGACACTGGGACACACGGACACTGGGACACCAGGACACTGGGACACCAGGATACACGGACACCAGGACACCAGGACTCCCGGACACCAGGACACACGGACACCAGGACACCCGGACACCAGGACATTGGGATACTGGGACACACGGACACTGGGATACTGGGACACACGGACACACGGACACACGGACGCTGGGATACTGGGACACACAGACACTTGGACACTGGGATACCGGGACACACGGACACTGGGACACTGGGACACTGGGACACACGGACACTGGGATACTGGGACACACGGACACTGGGATACTGGGGCACACGGACACACGGACACTGGGATACTGGGACACACGGACACTGGGATACTGGGACACACGGACACTCGGACACTGGGATAATGGGACACACAGACACTGGGATACTGGGACACACGGACACTGGGATACTGGGACACACGGACACTTGGACAACCGGATACTGGGACACACGGACACTGGGATACTGGGACACACGGACACTCGGACACTGGGATACTGGGACACACGGACACTCGGACACTGGGATACTGGGACACATGGACACTGGGACACATGGAAACACGGACACTCGGACACACGGACACACGGACACTGGGACACTCGGACACTGGGACACACGGACACCAGGACACACGGACACTCGGACACTCGGACACACATGGACACAAGCACCATTCTATCTTGTAGATGTCCTGTCACCCACTCACACTCTTTATAATAAATGGCCTCTTCCACCAGTACTTATTTTGTTGCTTATTTTACATTCCAACTCCTAGAAGAGAGTTGATTTATAACTACAAACACTATCACAAGGAACAGACTCTATTATTTAGGGACACACAAGGACACCCTCTGGGTGGCTGTAGTTTTAGTATTGTGTACAGAGTAGTACTTGCTCTTCCTGTGGTATACTGTGTACAGAGTAGTACTTGCTCTTCCTATGGTATACTGTGTACAGAGTAGTACTTGCTCTTCCTGTGGTATACTGTGTACAGAGTAGTACTTGCTCTTCCTATGGTATACTGTGTACAGAGTAGTACTTGCTCTTCCTGTGGTATACTGTGTATCAGAGCAGAATACTCATTTACACAACATGCACACAAACAAATCAAATCAAATGTATTTATAAAGCCCTTTTTGCATCACCAGGTGTCACAACGTGCTGATACAGAATCAAGCACTGGCCAGGAAACACTCCCTAGAAACGCAGGAGTCTAGGAAGAAACCTAGAGAGGAACCAGACTGTAAGGGGTGGCCAATCCTCTTCTGGCTGTGCCTGGTGGAGATAAGAGTACATGTTCATTAAGGCCAGAATGTTCTTCAAAAGGTTAAAATAATAGTGGTTGTAACAGGTCAGTTGGTCAAGACAGCAGGTACGAGAGAGAGAGAGAGAGATGGAGAGAGAGAGAGAGAGAGAGAGAGAGAGAGAGAGAGAGAGTCGAAAGCAGCAGGTCCGGTGAACAGGTCAGGGTTCCATAGCCGTAGGCAGAACAGTTGAAACTGGAGCAGCAGCACGACTAGGTGGACTGCGGCCTGCCAGGAGTCATCAGGCCAGGTAGTCCTGAGGCATGGTTCTAGGGTTCAGGTCCTCACCCCTTTGGGTCCCCAGGACCAGGATTGAGATCTACTGCTCTAGAGCAACGATGTCTTGATGGTATTTGTAATCGTGGTCCTGTCAATTGGACCTTTTTTTGGAACAGCATTATTTTGTCTTACTGAGATTTACTGTCAGGGCCCAGGTCTGACAGGGCCCAGGTCTGTCAGGGCCCAGGTCTGGCAGAATCTGTGCAGAAGATGCAGGTGCTGCTGTAGGCCCTTCTTGGTTGGGGACAGAAGCATCAGATCATCAGCAAACAGTAGACATTTGACTTCAGATTGAGGCTTAAGCTGCATCCCTTTCTCACCCCCCGGCCTTGGGGAAAGAAAGTGTTTTTTTTTGCCAAATTTAACCTCAAACTTGTTGTTTGTGTACACGGATTTTATAATGACATATGTTTTCCCCAAAACCACTTTCATCAATATGTATAGCAGACGCTCATGCCAAATTGGGCTCCCGAGTGACGCAGGCACACAGCATCTCAGTGGTAGAGCCGTCACTACAGACACCCTGGTTCGATTCCTGGCTGTAATCACAACCTGCCATGATTGGGAGTCCCATGGTGCGACGCACAATTGGCCCAGTGTAGGCCGTCAACGTAAATGAGATAATTTGTTCTTAACTGACTTGCCTAGTTAAATAAAGGTTCAATTTAAAAAAATATATGAACTCAACAAAGCGTTAGTAGACATTGCCTTTGTTTGACATGTAGGGTGTGCAGGGTGAAAACGTGGTCTGTAGTAAGGTAATTTGGTAAATAGCCAATTTAATAAAAGCCTATCTATCTCTCTACTCTCTCCTTCTCTCTCCCCCTCCCCCTCTCTCCCTTTCCCTTTCACCCTTCTCTCTCAACCCCCTTCTCTCCCTCTCTCTCTCCCTCTCTCTATCCCTCTCACCACTCTCCCCCCATTTCTCACCTCCTCTATCCCTCTCACCCCCCCTCTTTATCCCTCTCACCCCCCCTCCCCCTCTCTATCACTCTCACCCTCCTCTCCCCCCTCTCCCCCTTCTCTCACCCCCTCTCTCTATCCCTCCTCCCCCTCTTTCTCCCTCTCTCACCTCCTCTCTCTCTCCCTCAATAACAGAGAGAAAAAGCAGCACCTGTAGAGTTGTAAACAGGAAGCCAGTTAGTCAGAGCTCTCAGATGACTGCACAACCGGATGGCATCACCGTGGTAACCACAGGTTCCCCTGTCTGTTACCGTGACTCCCAGGGCCAGGTGCTTCACTGCAGCGGATGTCTAACCACCTGCAGCGTTGAACAGGTGTTTTGACAGACACACGAGGTCAGAACATTCAAACAATGAGTTACATCCGTTAATGTGAATCAATGCATAGCATGACTGAAGGTGGAGATAGCCTACTACAGATTGATTGGGGAATCTTAGGCTTATCATACAGACATGGGCATTTCAGGAGATGTTGCGCACTGTTTGACGATGAACCGGATCAAGGTGCGTTAGGCTCCGACGAAATTCTCTCTCTCTCTCTCTCTCTCTCTCTCTCTCTCTCTCTCTCTCTCTCGCTCTCTCTCTCTCTGTCTCTGTCTCTGTCTCTGTCTCTGTCTCTCTCTGTCTCTTTCTCTGTCTCTCTCTCTCTCTCTCTCTCTCTCTCTCTCTCTCTCTCTCTGTCTCTGTCTCTGTCTCTGTCTCTGTCTCTCTCTGTCTCTTTCTCTGTCTCTCTCTCTCTCTCTCTCTCTCTCTCTCTCTCTCTCTGTCTCTCTCTCTCTCTCTCCCTCTCCCTCTCACTCTCTCTCTCTCTCTCTCTCTCTCTCTCTCCCTCTCTCTCTCTCTCTCTCTCTCTCTCTCTCTCTCTCTCTGTGGTCCAGATGATTGTTTGTGATGGAGTGTCTCAAATGTAATCCAATCAAATGCCTCTTCTGAGCCTAGCTGCCTGAATGCACGGAGGACTCTCTGTCATGTCCATATTAATGTCTTGTGTCTTCTACGCGTACCGAAAATGAACAATGACACTACCCTCTCACAGCAAGAGAAATGACATTACCTTTTTAGTTGTATTGGGCAGAAAGGACCTTTCTGTCACTTCCTGTTATTCCCGCAAAATGGACACTGAAGTATTGGTATACATTTTTCTGGCATGAGCTGACATTGTAGATGACTGAGCCGTTAGCATTCAGGCATCCTAACCCATTCTATATACACTACATGTATGTGGACACCTGCTCATCCAAAATCTCATTACAAAATCAGGGACATTAATATGGAGTTGGTCCCTCCTTTATTGCTGTAACAGCCCTCCACTCTTCTGGGAAGGTTTTCCACTAGATGTTGGAACATTGCTGCAGGGACTTGCTTCCATTCAGCCACAAGAGCATTAGTGAGGTCAGGCGATTTGGCCTGGCTCACAGTCGGCGTTCCAATTCATCCCAAAGGTGTTTGATGGGGTTGAGGGCTCTGTGCAGGCCATTCAAGTTATTCCACACCAATCTCGAACAAACCATTTTTGTATAGACCTTGCTTTATGCATGGGGGCATTGCCATGCTGAAACAGGAAAGGGCCTTCCCCAAAGTTGTGCCACAATGTTGGAAGCACAGAATCGTCTAGAATGTCATTGTATGCTGTAGTGTTAAGATTTCCCATCACTGGAACTAAGGGGCCTAGCCCAAACCATGAAAAACAGCTTCCTCCACCACCAAACTTTACAGTTTGCACTGTGCATTAGGGTAGGTAGGGTTCTCCTTGGCATCCGCCAAACCCAGATTCATCTGTCGGACTGCCAGATGGTGAAGAGTGATTCATCACTCCAGAGACCGCTTTTCTGGAGGAGAGCATTACACCATTCCAACCGACACTTGGCATTGAGCATGGTTATCCTAGGCTTGTGTGCGGCTGCTCGGCCATGGAAACCCATTTCATGAAGCTCCCGACAAACAGTTATTGTGTTGACGTTGCGTTCAGACGCAGTTTGTAATTGGTGTAGTCTACCACTTTGTGGCTGAGCCGTTGTTGCTCCTAGACGTTTCCACTTCACAATAAACAGCACTTACAGTTGACCCGGGGCAACTCTAGCAGGGCAGAAATTTGTCGAACTGACTTGTTGGAAAGGTGGCATCCTGTGACGGTGCCACATTAAAAAAAATCACTGAGCTCTTCAGTACAGTTCATTCTACTGCCAATGTTTGTCTATGGAGATTGCATGGCTGTCTCTCCGACTTTATACACCTGTCAGCAACGGGTGTTGCTGAAATAGTCGAATCCACTCATTTGAAGGTGTGTCCACATACTAGCGATGGAGTGTTTATCCCCAGTTTGCGCTCACTGAAATTGGCATGTTGGCGCACCTTTTGTAGAAATTAATAGCAAATAAGGTGTTGTGTCATTTTGGAGTGTAGACCTGTTTATATTATATATCTATTATATTCCGGTTTACGATAAAAATGTACTCTAAAATGATACCTTGTTTACCATTAATTTATATTTGGCACGAAATAGTCTGAAACACACCCGAAATGAATTGCAAATGCATCCAACAAGTTTGTAGAGTCAGAAGCTTTGATGTAGTCGTTGCGTTCAAGGAATATGGGACCAAACTACTACAACTTTGAACTGCTTTATTCACGACAATCTTTAGAGCTGTCAATCATTCTGACCGCTAGCTGTTTGTGAAGGAAAATAATTTACACGGTAAACAAAAATCTCGTTCTCTGAGCAGTTGTATTAGTATAAAGTCATTTTCAAAAACGGTTTTGAGCACACAACATAGCTCAGATGTTTCATTATTTATTTTGTACAGACATTGTTGCTCATCTTTATCAAGGGTGTCAATCATTTCAAAACCCACTGTACATCCATTCATCTGAAGGATCTTTGATGTGTGCTATTGAGGAACAGACCCTCTGGGGAAACACTGAGTCATTATGATGGGATGTGAGGAGATGGGGATATGATTTGAGGATAATAATCAGTTTGGCATTTAGGTAGAGAGTCACGTGGGAGAGATATTCACCTTGTCTTCTAACTCAGCTTTAATCGTTCCTTTTCTCCTTGTCCCTCGCCCTTCCCTTCATCTCTCAACTAACTGTCGCTCGCACTTCCCTTCATCTCCCAAACTCACTGTGTCTCGCTCTTTCTCTCTCTTCATTCCCTCCCTTTCTACTCCTCTTCCCCTCTCTGTCCATCTCTACACTATGCTCCCTCTTTCTTCATCTCCCAATGCCTCTCCCTCCCTGTCCCTCCCTCTCTCCCAACCTTTCCCTTCCCCCCCCTCCCTCCCTCCCTCCCTCCCTCCCTCCCTCCCTCCCTCCCTCCCTCCCTCCCTCCCTCCCTCCCTCCCTCTTCATCTCTGATAGCCTCAGCTCTCTCCGTTTGATTGAATTGTCCCACCCCAGATGCTTCCCCATGACCAAACATGTTATGTTCTGTTATTAGACCTGCTATTAGACTTGTTATTAGATCTGCTATTAGACCTGCTATTAGACCTGCTATTATACCTGTTATTAGACCTGCTATTAGACCTGTTATTAGACCTGCTATTAGACCTGCTATTAGACCTGCTATTAGACCTGCTATTATACCTGTTATTAGACCTGCTATTAGACCTGCTAATTGACCTGTTATTATACCTGTTATTATACCTGCTATTAGACCTGTTATTAGACCTGCTATTAGACCTGCTATTAGACCTGCTATTAGACCTGCTAATTGACCTGTTATTATACCTGCTATTAGACCTGTTATTAGACCTGCTATTAGACCTGCTATTATACCTGCTATTAGACCTGCTATTAGACCTGTTATTAGACCTGCTATTAGACCTGCTAATTGACCTGCTATTAGACCTGCTATTAGACCTGCTGTTAGACCTGCTGTTAGACCTGCTGTTAGACCTGCTATTAGACCTGCTATTAGACCTGCTATTAGACCTGCTAATTGACCTGCTATTAGACCTGCTATTAGACTGGCTAATTGACCTGCTATTAGACCTGCTGTAGGACCTGCTATTAGACCTGCTAATTGATCTGCTATTAGACCTGCTAATTGACCTGCTATTAGACCTGCTATTAGACCTGCTATTAGACCTGCTGTTAGACCTGCTATTAGACCTGCTAATTGATCTGCTATTAGACCTGCTAATTGACCTGCTATTAGACCTGCTATTAGACCTGCTATTAGACCTGCTGTAGGACCTGCTATTAGACCTGTTATTAGACCTGCTATTAGACCTGCTATTAGACCTGCTAATTGACCTGCTATTAGACCTGCTATTAGACTGGCTAATTGACCTGCTATTAGACCTGCTGTAGGACCTGCTATTAGACCGGCTAATTGACCTGCTATTAGACCTGCTGTAGGACCTGCTATTAGACCGGCTAATTGACCTGCTATTAGACCTGCTGTAGGACCTGCTATTAGACCTGCTATTAGACCTGCTAATTGACCTGCTATTAGACCTGCTGTAGGACCTGCTATTAGACCTGCTATTAGACCTGCTAATTGACCTGCTATTAGACCTGCTATTAGACCTGTTATTAGACCTGTTATTATACCTGCTATTAGACCTGCTAATTGACCTGCTATTAGACCTGCTATTAGACCTGTTATTATACCTGTTATTATACCTGCTATTAGACCTGCTATTAGACCTGCTGTTAGACCTGCTGTTAGACCTGCTGTTAGACCTGCTATTAGACCTGCTATTAGACCTGCTATTAGACGTGCTATTAGACCTGCTAATTGACCTGCTATTAGACCTGCTATTAGACCTGCTGTTAGACCTGCTGTTAGACCTGCTGTTAGACCTGCTATTAGACCTGCTATTAGACCTGCTATTAGACGTGCTATTAGACCTGCTAATTGACCTGCTATTAGACCTGCTAATTGACCTGCTGTTAGACCTGTTATTAGACCTGTTATTAGACCTGCTATTAGGCCTGCTATTAGACCTGCTAATTGACCTGCTATTAGACCTGCTATTAGACCTGCTATTAGACCGGCTAATTGACCTGCTATTAGACCTGCTGTAGGACCTGCTATTAGACCTGCTATTAGACCTGCTATTAGACCTGCTAATTGACCTGCTATTAGACCTGCTATTAGACCTGCTAATTGACCTGCTATTAGACCTGCTATTAGACCTGCTATTAGACCTGTTATTAGACCTGCTATTAGACCTGCTATTAGACCTGCTATTAGACCTGCTATTAGACCTGCTAATTGACCTGCTATTAGACCTGCTATTAGACCTGTTATTAGACCTGCTAATTGACCTGCTATTAGACCTGCTATTAGACCTGCTAATTGACCTGCTATTAGACCTGCTATTAGACCTGCTATTAGACCTGCTATTAGACCTGCTAATTGACCTGCTATTAGACCTGCTATTAGACCTGCTAATTGACCTGCTATTAGACCTGCTATTAGACCTGCTATTAGACCTGCTATTAGACCTGCTATTAGACCTGTTATTAGACCTGTTATTATACCTGTTATTAGACCTGCTATTAGACCTGCTATTAGACCTGCTATTAGACCTGTTATTAGACCTGTTATTAGACCTGCTATTAGACCTGCTATTAGACCTGCTATTAGACCTGCTAATTGACCTGCTATTAGACCTGCTATTAGACCTGCTATTAGACCTGTTATTATACCTGCTATTAGACCTGCTATTAGACCTGCTATTAGACCTGCTATTAGACCTGTTATTAGACCTGTTATTATACCTGTTATTAGACCTGCTATTAGACCTGCTATTAGACCTGCTATTAGACCTGTTATTAGACCTGTTATTATACCTGCTATTAGACCTGCTATTAGACCTGCTATTAGACCTGCTAATTGACCTGCTATTAGACCTGCTATTAGACCTGCTATTAGACCTGCTAATTGACCTGCTATTAGACCTGCTAATTGACCTGCTATTAGACCTGCTATTAGACCTGTTATTAGACCTGCTATTAGACCTGCTATTAGACCTGCTAATTGACCTGCTATTAGACCTGCTATTAGACCTGCTATTAGACCTGCTAATTGACCTGTTATTATACCTGCTATTAGACCTGCTGTTAGAACTGCTGTTAGACCTGCTGTTAGACCTGCTATTAGACCTGCTATTAGACTTGCTAATTGACCTGCTACTAGACCTGCTACTAGACCTGCTATTAGACTTGTTATTAGACTTGTTATTAGACCTGCTAATTGACCTGCTAATTGACCTGCTAATTGACCTGCAAATTGACCTGTTATTAGACCTGCTATTGTCCATTAGCTCTGAACTAGAATCTGTTCCAAGACACACACACTAAAAAAAAATCAGCCTCAAATCCCAGGTTGTGATCTTTCTTTGACTCCTTCCACACGTTGTCTAACTTAATAACATGTGTGCATGTTCATGAAGGATTATCAGCGCAGCGAAAAAGGCATCTGGGTACAAACTAACCGGAGGCTGCTTTGAAAAGCATACAGGGATGTGAGAGTTATAAATTGGTTCAGAAAATGAAAGAGAGAGAGAGTGTGTGTGCGTGTATGTGCGTGTATGTGTGTGTGTGTGTGTGTGTGTGTGTGTGTGTGTGTGTGTGTGTGTGTGTGTGTGTGTGTGTGTGTGTGTTTGTGTGTGTGTGTATGTATGTATGTGTGTGTGTGTGTGTGTATGTGTGTGTGGGTGTGGGGGGGGGGGGTGTGTGCATGAGAATAGTCTGAGAACCATATATGGATTTAAGTCTTATGAATATGTAGCAACAACAATGATCAATCATAGTTAGTACAGTATAAGAATGCACAAATATGAGGATCTTAATCACATTAGGATGGACCAATAGGAGGAGGAGCTTTATCACATTAGGATGGACAAATAGGAGGAGGAGCTTTATCACATTAGGATTGACCAATAGGAGGAGGAGCTTTATCACATTAGGATGGACCAATAGGAAGAGGAGCTTTATCACATTAGGATGCACCAATAGGAGGAGCTTTATCACATTAGGCGGCACCAATAGGAGGAGCTCACGCAAGAGAAGATAAACAATTTGTTTTATTTGAATGGCTACATGATATACTGCTACGTTAGAATCACTTACCAGAGACCTTTAACATAACTCAACTTCATACCTCATAAGCGTTTCTCAGGACATGCAACAACAACAACAAACAACAACAAAAATATAGAAAAAAAAGCAAACAACGCTTCAGGAAAATAATTGCCTTTGTCCCACAGGGCACTTCATTACCTATAAATTGCACAACTTTTGAATTCATATTTGGGACATATTTTAGGTATGAGAGGCACTTGTAATATTAGAAAATAACATTCTGGTAGGTATAAACCTCTGTCTCGACCAGACTGAATCCATGATAACAGATTGAATGATAAGCGAGAAATGCAACCAGAAATGAGAAAAGGTTCTGTTTGTGTGCGTGTGTGTCTGTTTGTGTATGCGTTTCGTTTGCCTGTGTGTGTGTGTGTGTCCGCTTGCGCAAATGAGCGTGCATATGTTTGTGTGTGTTCTTACTGTGATTACAAATACTTTGAGGCTCTGAGAATCTAGCTCTGAGGCCAACTCTGAAGCCAACTCTGAAGCCAACTCTGAAGCCAACTCTGGGGCCAACTCTGAAGCCAACTCTGGGGCCAACCCTGAGGCCAACTCTGAGGCCAACTCTAAAGCCAACTCTGAGGCCAACTCTGAGGCCAACTCTGAGGCCAACCCTGAAGCCAACTCTGAAGCCAACTCTGAGGCCAACTCTGAAGCCAACTCCGATGATGTTGATGGATAGGTTCTTAGCTATTCGTGCCTTAATCTTGATGGATACATTCTCTGCTAGTTATGCCTTGGCCTTAGACTCTCAGTAGACAATACAAAAGGGCTCGCTGGAGAATCAATGTCAGTCACAACCACCGAAGATTAAAAACGTCAGAAACATCACTTCTTATCGTTGTCTGGCAGAACAGACTAGCAGTGACCACCTTTATCTTGATTTCAATAACTCAAAGGTCACGCTATAACTGTTAAACCCAGGTTGTATCCCAAATGCCGCCATATTCCTTAAGTCCAAAATGACCTATTGCCTCTCGTCAATAGTAGTGCACTATAATGGAATGCCTCCCTAGTTTGATCTAAATCTCTTTATCTACCACATCCCGAGGCCCTCCATTACCCCTTTAATCCTCAGTCTGGTTTTGGGTGTGTTGACAACTTGAAAGAATCTCTAGGCATTAGTGTTCTGTTCTTTCAAGCAACTATAAGAGCGAGAGAGAATGAGAGAGAGTGAGAGTGTGAGAGAGAGAGAGAGAGAGAGAGTGAGAGAGTGAGAGCGAGAGAGAGCGAGAGAGCGAGAGAGAGAGAGAGAGAGACAGAGACAGAGAGAGAGACAATGTTGAGTAATTTTGTAATCAATGTTCATAAATTCCAATTATCTTTATCTGTCTGATACCCAGAGGTTGTGAAGTTCTGGTCTTAAATTAAACAGACAGAATTCCCAGCTCACAATTGATCAGATCCCGATCTATTTGCGAGAGGTCTGCAGTTTACACAAATACATTCCTTTTATACCCTCCTAACCTACGCACATACATACACACCAACATAGGGGTTTTCTCATGAGTCTCACCACAGTTTATAACCACTCAGCTGACAGTTCCAGTCCCCCCCCAGATAGTAGAGCTCTGGAGGCTCTGGATCTATCTTATCTTCCCAGATTTACATCCCAGTCGGTTCCAACAGGTTAATGCTCCTCTCCTTTCTCTTTTTACCCCCACATACGTTCCTTTCTTCCTAGGTACATGCCGTATAACCCCTTCCTAATAAACAAACATTATTTAACACTACAAGAAAGACAGGGTAGAATTATTGCCAGTTATAGTGCCGTATACCTCATTTAGTCATTATTCATAAAAAATCCCATAACAGACAAAGAGACAGAGAGAGAGAGAGAGAGACGGAGAGAGATACACAGAGAGAGAGAGAGAGAGAGAGAGAGAGAGACGAGAGAGAGAGAGAGCTACAGACATGCTCAACGTGAGCTCCTGATTTATTTATGTTTATTGTTTTTAGAATTAGATAAACACTCGAATTCAAGACAAGAACTGATGAACAACAACTCTATTCAATCAGAACAGAAAAAAAGCAGCTAGCTTGCTACCCCACAAAAAAAAACTAGCCAGCAGGCTAACAAGCTAGCCAGAAACATTTTGCTAGAACAATCCTAGCAAGAGGAGTTAATACAACGACATCAAATGACTAAGCTGAGTGAGTAAAACCAAAAAGGACCATGGACTCTTAACGTTAAACATATCTTCGGTTTTCATGTGTGAAGATTTTTCACTCTTTTTGATTTAAAAAAAAAGCTAAATTAGAGCTAGCTTGCAACAGCAGCAGACAAACAACGCCGGTTGCCATGGCAGCAGTGCAGCAAAACAGAGCAGCAGCGGCAGCAGCAGAGCCCACCAGCACCATGTCCCCATTCCCCTCAGCGCTGAGTCCACTCTCTACCCTCCAAGAGGCCAAAAAATGACACAACGAAAAAAGGAATGCTTTTAAACAGAAACTACTAAAGGGGAGGCCAGAAACCCTTTTCACAGACCTCTACAAAAATGGTGACGTGAGTAAACTCATCTTTCTCACTGACCAACGAAACGCATGGCGCTCAACAGTCTGCTCTCACTACCCATCCATAAAGAAAGAGGGAATCTGTAATGGGCGGAAGCTGAAAGTCAAAGAGACAGACGACCATGACAGCACCATGATAGCAATCAACCTCTATAAGACGTGTCATGGGGCAAAGTAACATTAGGCTGTTTGAAACAGCCTTTCAGACCATTAAGAAGAGAGCGGAGAGAGAGAAGGACACCACCAATGACATGCCCTCATCCTGCTGAGGGAGAGCGTGAGCAAACAGCAACCATACATCTACACCTTTAAAGAGCTCCTGACCAACGTGTGGACAGAGCAGGACACCAGCCTTGCAACACAACTGAAAGAGGTTCAGCAAGAGAGAGACGGACTCAAGAGAGAGCTGGCTGATCTAACACAGGAGGTCAGAGAGCTGACTGATCTAACACAGGGGGAGAGAGAGCTGACTGATCTAACACAGGAGGAGAGAGAGCTGACTGATCTAACACAGGAGGTCAGAGAGCTGACTGATCTACCACAGGAGGAGAGAGAGCTGGCTGATCTACCACAGGAGGAGAGAGAGCTGGCTGATCTACCACAGGACGAGAGAGAGCTGACTGATCTACCACAGGAGGAGAGAGAGCTGACTGATCTAACACAGGAGGAGAGAGAGTTGACTGATCTAACACAGGAGGTGGGAGAGAGCTGACTGATCTAACACAAGAGGAGAGAGAGAGCTGACTGATCTAACACAAGAGGAGAGAGAGAGCTGACTGATCTAACACAGGAGAGAGAGCTGACTGATCTAACACAAGAGGAGAGAGAGAGCTGACTGATCTAACACAGGAGAGAGAGCTGACTGATCTAACACAGAAGGTCAGAGAGCTAAATGATCTAACACAAGAGGAGAGAGAGAGCTGACTGATCTAACACAGGAGAGAGAGCTGACTGATCTAACACAGAAGGTCAGAGAGCTGATTGATCTAACACAGGAGGACAGAGAGCAGACTGATCTAACACAGAAGGTCAGAGAGCTGACTGATCTAACACAGGAGGTAAGAGAGCTGACTGATCTAACACAGGAGGTGGGAGAGCTGACTGATCTAACACAGGAGGTGGGAGAGCTGACTGATCTAACACAGGAGGTCAGAGAGCTGACTGATCTAACACAGAAGGTCAGAGAGCTGACTGGTCTAACACAGGAGGTGGGAGAGCAGACTGATCTAACACAGGAGGAGAGAGAGCTGACTGATCTAACACAAGAGGAGAGAGAGAGCTGACTGATCTAACACAGGAGGTGGGAGAGCTGACTGATCTAACACAGGAGGTGGGAGAGCTGACTGATCTACCACAGGAGGTGGGAGAGAACTCCTAAAAGACAGGCAGAGCAGTAATAACCACCATCACACCCTCAACCTGGACTGTCTCTATGACCATGTCCACCTGTATAGGGAGACAGTCCCCATCCTTGCCAAGATTCTCAAGGGTGTCACTTTAAACCGCAGCCCAACCTCCTCAACCCAGGAACAGCGGAGCACCCCACCGAGATCCCAGAGACAACACCCCGGACCAGCACCCTGGAACCCCCAGCCTGCGGCCAAAGTGATGGGGTGCAAACAGTACAGAAATCTACCAGAAAGCAATTAAGTAGCCCATAAAAATACTATCTCTCCTGGACAACTTTTTAGCCTTAACATTCTCCTGTAGCAATGAAGGTGTACATTTGGTCGTTTGGAACAAAAACATTACATTTGACAAATTAGCCTCGTTGGCTAGTCTTAAAAAAAACATAAGAGCAAACCAACGAGAATAGAGAAAGAAAAAAACGGTTTGATAATGATTGGAGAAATCCCAAGAAAGTCATTGAGAAATACATCTCATCAAAAACACAGAGAACCAGACAACAAGAATAAACGCCATCAATATGGGGAAACACTGAAGCAATACAAACACACCCCAAAAAAGGTACAGCTGAAGAATTAGAAATCAGCTGGATGGAATTGAGGAATCCATAGAATCAAACCACTTCTGGGAGAATTTGAATAAATTTAACGAACCACATCATGAGGAATTGGCTATCCGAAAGGCCGATATCTGGAGAAATCACTCTGCAAACCTCTACAGCAATATAACAAAGATCTCAGAACAAAAGTATATAGAAGAAAAATTACAAATCCTTGAATCAACAGTCAAAGACTATCAACACCCTGTGGGTGCGCCCATTACAGAAGAATAATTATTATTGGGATAAACTATGCACTCTCTCCAACCCAAAAAGGCCTGTGGTGCTGATGGTATTTTAAAATGAAATTATCAAATATACAGACCACAAATTCAAATTGGCTATACTCAAATTGTTCAACATTATCCTCACTGCAGGTATTGCCCCCCGATATTTGGAACCAGGGATTGATTCAACCAATCTATAAAAATAGAGACAAATTTGACCCAAATAATTTGCGTTAACAGCAACGTGGGTGAACATCTCTGCAGTATCATAAATAGCAGACTACATCCTTTCCTTGATGAACACAACATCCTAAACAGACTCCATCTTCTCCTTGATGAACACAACATCCTAAACAGACTCCATCCTTTCCTTGA
>NC_143030.1:79877398-79912398 GCF_057628025.1 Oncorhynchus mykiss | reverse complement strand
GACAGGTAAAGGAGCAGTGTGTGTGTGACCTGACCTGTTGTTTTGCCTGCCCCGTTTAGTTAATATTAATACACTTCTGTGATTCGAACTGTCTTCTTCTGGGTCTTGTCCTGAGGTCTGATAACCCGGATTATCTAGGCTAACCCGGGGCGGCAGGGTAAACTAGTGGTTAGAGCGTTGGCCTAGTAACCGAAAGGTTGCAAGTTCAAATCCCCGAGCTGACAAGGTACAAATCTGTTGTTCTGCCCCTGAACAGGCAGTAAACCCACTGTTCCTAGGCCGTCATTAAAAATACAAATTTGTTCTTAACTGACTTGCCGAGTTAAATAAAGATAAAATAAAATAAATAAAAAATCTGCATTGACCCTTTTTGTACAACTTTTTTTTTTTTTACTCGTCACATACGCTGTTGTTTATTATCTATCCTGATGCCTGGTTACTTTATTCCTAGTAATATGTACATATCAATGGGAGACTAAGTGAACACGTTAGCATCGACGTCAATGGGAGACTAAGTGAACACGTTAGCATCGACGTCAATGGGAGACTAAGTGAACACGTTAGCATCCATGTCAATGGGAGACTAAGTGAACACGTTAGCATCGACGTCAATGGGAGACTAAGTGAACACGTTAGCATCCACGTCAATGGGAGACTAAGTGAACACGTTAGCATCCACGTCAATGGGAGACTAAGTGAACACGTTAGCATCGATGTCAATGGGAGACTAAGTGAACACGTTAGCATCCACGTCAATGGGAGACTAAGTGAACACGTTAGCATCGATGTCAATGGGAGACTAAGTGAACACGTTAGCATCCATGTCAATAGGAGACTAAGTGAACACGTTAGCATCGATGTCAATGGGAGACTAAGTTAGCATCGATAGCATCGACGTCAATGGGAGACTAAGTGAACACGTTAGCATCGATAGCATCGACGTCAATGGTAGACTAAGTGAACACGTTAGCATCGATAGCATCGACGTCAATGGGAGACTAAGTGAAAACGTTAACATTAGGTTAGAATTCAGTCCATGAACCCAGTCGGTGTATGAATGAATGAAAGGATGGATGAATGAATGAGAGGATGGATGAATGACTGCTCACTCTGTGTCCAGCGGTAGAGCTGTTCATAGTCAATTACCATTGAATCTGCATGGAACTGTTTTAACTTAAAGGCCATTTTCAGTATCATTGTCAACAAGCCCCGTTTGGTATTCGGTTATTTTATTAGGATCCCCATTAGCTGTCGCAGCAGCTACTCTTCCTGGGATCCACACAAAACATGAAACATAATACAGAATGGTATAATACAGAACATCAATAGACAAGGACAGCTCAAGGACAGGACTACATAAAACATTTTTTTTTAAAGGCACACGTAGCCCACATACCAATGCATACACACACACACACACTATCTAGGTCAAAAAGGGGAGATCGAAAATAATATTATTTCTATGAAGAAGATGAGAAAAAACAGTAAAAGTGTTCTTAACTACTTCACCACATGAAGAATTGATCTGGCAGAAGTTTTCGAAAACACTCAGGCTGACTGGATGCTAGTCAGGCAAGTCAGAATTAAATGTGCTCCGGCTATTAGAAAGGCAACACTTGGTTACTTCAAACCACAACTCTCTCTGTGTGGATCAAACTCCCCAAAAAGGTCTGGAAAACATTGAGAAGTCTGCAGAACATCACTGCTTCATCCTAATTGGCCAAGACCATTAACTCTGGATCCATGCTGGAAAGAGACACCGTGCTTCCTTTATTCAAGGGAGATGATCCTACCTGATCCTACCTGTTCATCTCTATTTTACCGTACATACAGATGAAGGATCTTCCTTTTGCAAAGCAGAAAATTAAAACTTGGAATGTAAACTTATAGTTTTATTTGAGCTTCAAAAGTTTGTCATTTCCACTTTGAAATGTCCGACTTGATTTTCCCTAATGGAAAATGTATCAACCAACTACAAAAAAATATCCATTATCCATTAATTATAATCCACGTAATAAATCACATTTCCTGTTTCTGAAGGATCCTTCTCCTGCTGTAGCAAACTGGCTCAAATTAAGATCTTACTGTCACGAAAGCTAGGAGTGATGGGTGTGGAGTCAGGGGCTGAGAGCAAAGCTTCCAATTCAGCTGGGTCAAGCCAACTAAAAGGCCAAATAAACAGTAAATAATGAACAGAAAATAACGAACAGCAACAATACGTAGAAGCAAAACATAACTCTGAGGAATAAGCCCTCACAAAATCAGGCCCTGGAAGGTTAAATAGCCCTGAATAAACAACAAATAAGGTACAGGTGAAAACAATCAAGACAAAACCAACAGAAAAGAAAAAGGAATCGGTGGCAGCACAGTCCTCGAGGACGACCCGGAGGGCGAGATATGGTGATCAGTATGCAATCTGGTTTTCATTCTGGTCATATTACAGCAAACCTAAAGGTCCTCAATGATATTACACGTCTTATGGCTGAAGGGGCAGTATTGAGGAGCTTGGATGAAAGGTGTCCAGAGTATACGGCCTGCTCCTCAGTCCCAGTTGCTAATAGATGCATCTTATTATTCGTATTGGATAGAACACACTCTGAAGTTTCTAAAACTGTTTGAATGATGTCTGTGAGTATAACAGAACTCATATGGCAGGCAAAAACCTGAGAAGAAATCCAAACAGGAAGTGAGAAATCTGAGGTTGGTCGATTTTCAACCCAGGCCCTATTGAATTCACAGTGGGATATGGATGAAGTTGCACTTCTTAGGGCTGCCACTAGATGTCAACCATATTTAGAAACTTGAATGAAGCTTCTACTGTGTTGTGGGACTGAATAAGAGCTGAATGAGTCAGGTTACTGGCAGAGAGCCATTTCCTGGTCATGCGCATTCCACATGATATTGACCTGTTTTCCATTGCTTCTCTAGACACAAAGGAATTCTCAGGTTGGAACGTTATTGAAGATTTATGATAAAAACACCCTAAAGATTGATTCTATACTTAGTTTTAAATGTTTCTTCGACCTGTAATATAACTTTTTGAAGTTTTTGTCCGAAGTTATGTGGGACCTGCACGAGCGCTTGGATTTGCATACCTAAGCCTAAGCTAACAAAATTATCTACTTGCACATAAATAATGGACGTTATCGAACAAATCAAGCATTTATTGTGGAACTAGGATTCCTGGGAGTGCATTCTGATGAAGATCATCAACGGTAAGGGAATATTTCTACTGTGATTTCTGGTTTCTGTTTACTCCAACATGGCGGATAATTTTATTTATTTTCTGAGCGCCGTCTAAGATTATTGCATGGTTTGCTTTTTCCGTAAAGTTTTTTAAAAATCTGACCCAGCGGTTGCATTAAGGAGAGGTATATCTATAATTACATGTGTATAACTTGTATGATCATCTACATTCATGATGAGTATTTCTGTAGAATCGATGTGGCTATGCAAAATCACTGGACGTTTTTGTAACTAGTGAACGTAACGCGCCAATGTAAACTCAGGTTTTTTTATATAAATATGAACTTCATCAAACAAACCATACATGTATTGTGTAACATGAAGTCCTATGAGTGTCATCTGATGAAGATCATCAAAGGTTAGTGAATACTTATCTCTATTTATACAAATATCTCTATTTGTGCTTTTTGTGACTCCTCTCTTTGGCTGGAAAAATTGCTGTGTTTTTCGGTGGCTTGGTGGTGACCTAACATAATCGTTTGTGGCGCTTTTGCCGTAAAGCCTATTTGAAATCGGACGCTGTGGTGGGATTAACAACAAGATTACCTTTAAAACGGTATAAGATTGTACGGTAAACATGTATGTTTGAGGAATTTTAATTATGAGATTTCTGTTGTTTTGAATTTGGCGCCCTGCACTTTCACTGGCTGTTGTCATATCATCCCGTTAATGGGATTGCATCCCTAAGAAGTTGCTCTTTGTTAATAAACAAGCATGTGGCCTTAAACACCGTATATCATTCCATTCTCGTCAGTAGATTACGAAACATTGGTATCATTGAACAATCTCTTGCCTGGTCTACCTCTCTGGAAGAGTGAAGTCTGATGCTGTTCTGTCCGTCACTAAATGGACCTCAAGATTCCATACTATTCCCCAAACTATTCTCCATATCAAAAGCATAGATCAAGCGGTAGGAGGTGCACATACTCATTTATATGCAGATGACACAGTTCTCTACATAGTTGGCTCTGCATTGAATTCTGTAATGGAAGGACATTCAGAAAAGCTTCTTTAAACCCTCCTGGAGTCCAAGTCCTCGCCACGGTGGCAATCTAATTCACATAATATAAAAACGATCATCAGACTCTGTCGAGAGAGTTTCTGCATGGGCTGCATCTCAATCCACCACATCCGCAAATGGCAGCCTTTCACATCTGTGGTGGAAGGTAGCAAAACTACAGCTCTGTTTGTCAGACCATGTGACATCCCAAAAAAATGAACACATCTGTATTAATATTATTATTATTAATACTAGTATTATTATTATTAATAGTAGTATTAATAGTATTATTATTATTGTTATTAGTAATAATAGTATTATTATTAGTAGTATTAATAGTATTATTATTATTGTTAATGGTATTATTACGAGTATTATTAGTAGTAATAGTATTATTATTATTATTGTTACTAATAATATTATTATTGGTAGTATTAATGGTATTATTATTATTATTAATAGTATTATTATTGGTATTCATAGTATTCTTATTATTATTATTATTAGTATTCTTATTATTATTATTATTAACAGTAGTATTATTTTTATTAATAGTATTATTAGTATTATTATTATTAATATTATTATTATTGGTATTCATAGTATTGGTATTATTATTTGTATTATTATTATTATTATTAATAGTATTGTTATTATTATTATTACTATTATTAACAGTATTGTTATTAATATTGTTATTGTTATTGATATTATTATTTTTAATAATAATAATAATAGTATTAGTCGTATTATTATTATTGCTAATATATTATATTATTATTAATATTATTATTAATGGTATTATTATTAATATTATTATTAATGGTATTATTATTAATGTTATTCTTATTATTATTATTAACAGTGTTACTATTCATTTTATTATTATTTTTATATTATTATTATTATTCTTAAAATTATTGTTAATGTTATTTTGTTACCTTTATTCTTTACATTGAAGACATATTGAGACTTACCTTTTTCAAATGACCCCAAAATAAACATACTATATATAATGTATAAACTACATATACTGTATATAATATGTATATATATACTATATATAATGTATAAACTATATATACTGTATATAATATGTATATATATACTATATATAATGTATAAACTACATATACTGTATATAATATGTATATATATACTATATATAATGTATAAACTATATATACTGTATATAATATGTATATATATACTATATATAATGTATAAACTATATATACTGTATATAATATGTATATATATACTATATATAATGTATAAACTATATATACTGTATATAATATGTATATATATACTATATATAATGTATAAACTATATATACTGTATATAATATGTATATATATACTATATGTAATGTATAAACTATATATACTGTATATAATATATATATATACTATATGTAATGTATAAACTACATATACTGTATATAATATGTATATATATACTATATATAATGTATAAACTATATATACTGTATATAATATGTATATATATACTATATATAATGTATAAACTATATATACTGTATATAATATGTATATATATACTATATATAATGTATAAACTACATATACTGTATATAATATGTATATATATACTATATATAATGTATAAACTACATATACTGTATATAATATGTATATATATACTATATATAATGTATAAACTACATATACTGTATATAATATGTATATATATACTATATATAATGTATAAACTACATATACTGTATATAATATGTATATATATACTATATATAATGTATAAACTACATACACTGTATATAATATGTATATATATACTATATATAATGTATAAACTACATATACTGTATATAATATGTATATATATACTATATATAATGTATAAACTACATATACTGTATATAATATGTATATATATACTATATATAATGTATAAACTATATATACTGTATATAATATGTATATATATACTATATATAATGTATAAACTATATATACTGTATATAATATGTATATATATAATATATATAATGTATAAACTACATATACTGTATATAATATGTATATATATACTATATATAATGTATAAACTACATATACTGTATATAATATGTATATATATACTATATATAATGTATAAACTACATATACTGTATATAATATGTATATATATAATATATATAATGTATAAACTATATATACTGTATATAATATGTATATATATACTATATATAATGTATAAACTATATATACTGTATATAATATGTATATATATACTATATATAATGTATAAACTATATATACTGTATATAATATGTATATATATAATATATATAATGTATAAACTATATATACTGTATATAATATGTATATATATACTATATATAATGTATAAACTACATATACTGTATATAATATGTATATATATACTATATATGCTGCAACGTCGGCACTTTGTCTGTGCAAACTTTCAGAAATTAAAACTTATTCAAACACCATTTTACCAGTATTGTACTTTTTATTTTATTTGTCTAGAAACTATATCTGATAATGGCTGCGATCGTACTATTCAGGAATGTATATATTTTTGTTATTTTTCCCAGACAGACAAATGTCATTTCCATCACGTCATTAAACATCCATTTTAGTTAAAAATGAAATATCATACAATTGATTTATAACAGATTTTTTTAATACATTTGTACATGAACTTGTATTGAATATTATTTTAAGTGTTTTTAAGGTTTCCCTAATATTAATAATTCAACACGACTACTGGCTGTATAAACTTTCCTTGGTGAAGAGCTGAAAACATTTATTTATCATGAAAAATAACATATTTCCACCCAACCTTTTTGTGAGATCATAACAATTTCCATATCTAAAACAAATATATGTATGTAAATTATACATAATATACTAATTTACCTAAAAAATATGGTTTTGATGGAAATTACATCTATGTAAAAACAATATTTCCTTTCAAACATTTTGAAAAACAACCATTGTTAAACTTTTCATTAATATAAGATAAAGTAAGATTCCAAAACACTGGAACTAGCACCTTTTCAACATGAGAACAATGTGTTGTCCCTGACTACACTTAGACGCCTCAAATAGAAATTCTAGCAGATATATATAGGGACGAGTTCATTGAGAGCCACATATGTTTTATTTCATGTATGATTTTATGTCCTGCTTTTTATGTACTGTGTCGTGAGTTTCCAAGTGTATCTAAGGCTTAGAAAGAAAGCTAAGTTCCTCCCAGACCAAGGCATCCAGCTCCATGTGCCTTTTGGTCATTGGATGGGGCTCAGGGACAAGTCCAAGCACATGCTGTGGTCTGTACCATATGAGGTAGTCTCTCATCTCTCATCTCTCATTAAAAAAAAACGGTTGGGGCCAACGCGACTCATGGTTTTCACAAAAACACCACAACATCCTGATCTTACTCCACCACACACCACTTTCCAATCAATGCTTCACTTAGATCTTGGACAGGCTGGACGGTGCTTTGAGATGAGTTGAATTTTCCATTTTGGTCTGCCTCTGTTTTTTCAACCAGAGTCACAGTCTGTGGGCTGAAACATCTGCAGTGATGTGGAAAGGAACAAAAGGAACTGAGTAAGCGCCAAGTTATCTCCCCTGGACTGTCGGTGACGATCTGGAAACACAGGAAATTCACAGAGTTATGCACATTCAGAATATGTGTATCACAGCATAGTCTAGTGATACATAGATAATATGTTTGAATAACAAATGTGAGATTCGACATAAAATATTACCTGGTGTATCTTTATTGTCCCACAGATCGTCTCCAGGTGATCTGGTAGGAGGACCTCAATGCTCTCTGTCTCCTCCTCTGAGATATATATATATATATATATATATATATATATATATATATATATATATATATATATATATATATATATATATATATATATATGATAGCTGACTGATCGTTTGACAGTTTCCTCAAATACAGTTTTTCCATTTAGGAGGTCCTTGCCTTGGTGCCACAATTCCATGTGCTCTTCGTTTCACAGCTGCTCCTACCCCATCAGCTGGGCCTTTTCCATGTCCGGCTTCTAGGAAATTCCATGTAACTCTCTGGGAGCCCATTTCAAAGGGAAGGGTGGAGAGATGCTCTCTGTATTTTTATTTCCCACGGTGAAGCATGGAGGAGGAGGTGTGATGGTGTGGCGGTGCTTTGCTGGTGACACTGGCTGTGATTTTTTACAATTCAAGGAACACTTAACCAGCATGGCTACCACAGCATTCTGCAGCGATACGCAATCCCATATGGTTTGGGTTTAGTGGGACTATAATTTGTTTTTCAACAGGACACTGACCGACCCAACACACATCCAGGCTGTGTAAGGGCTATTTTACCAAGAAGGAAAGTGATGGAGTGCTGCATCAGATGACCTGTCCTCCACAATCCCCCAACCTCAATCAAATTGAGATGGTTTGGGATGAGTTGGACCGCAGAGTGAAGGAAAAGCAGCCAACAAGTGCTCAGCATATTTGGGAACTCCTTCAAGACTGTTGGAAACACATTCCAGGTGAAGCTGGTTGAGAGAATACTAAGAGTGTGCAAAGCTGTCATCAAGGCAAAGGGTGGCCATTTGAAGGATCTCAAATGTAAAATATTTGATTTGATTTGTTGAACACTTTTTTGGTTACTACATGATTCCATACATGTTATTTCATAGTTCTGATGTCTTCACTAATGTTCTACAATGTAGAAAATAGTACAAAATAAAGAAAAACCCTTGAATGAGTAGGTGTTTGAATTCTGTACAGAGTGGAAAGGCAAAGACATCATGGAGGACGAGGACACTTGCTTACAGATGTACAAGAGACTGCAATTATAAATATGGTTTTGGCCAACAATGCAATTAGGATTCGAGAGATAAGAGAGCATATCTTGAATAATGACACCATTTAACAACATCAATGCTGTAAGCCTGTCGACCATACAACGCATCCTCCAACGGCACCGAGTGACGATGAAACAACTTTACAAGGTGCCATTTGAGAGAAACTATGACAGAGTCAAGAATACGCGACATGACTTTGTAGAGGTGTGTATGCAACACTACTTCCAGTACTTCAGACATACCATATTTACTCATCTGTATATCCTTTTGTCTGTTACAGAGAGTATTGGAGCTGGATGCCCATGTAATTCGCCATGAATTTATTTATGTGGATGAGGTTGGCTTCAACCTCACCAAAACCAGGCGCCGCGGAAGAAATGTAATAGGACAGAGGGCAATGACCAATGTCCCTGGACAGCGTGGGGGTAATATAACTATGTGTGCTGCCAACACTCAAAACTGGGTCCTCCATCACAATGCCACCCTGGGTCCGTACAACACCGGCCATATGCTCACTTTTCTGGATGCAATTTACACAATGCTTGTCCCTGATCCAGATCAGGAGCCTGCTAGATTTGTGGTTTTATGGGACAATGTTAGTTTTCACCGGACTGTTCTGGTCCAAAACTGTTTTGCCACCCATCCACAATTTGTAGTTTTGTACTTTACCCCATATTCACCTTTTCTAAATCCCCTAGAGGAATTATTCTCAGCCTGGTGCTGGAAAGTGTATGATCGCCAACCCTATGCCCGCATGCCGCTTCTCCAGGCAATGGAGGACGCATGTGGGGACATAGAGGTTGCCTCTGTCCAAGGTTGGATACGCCATGCTAGGAGATACTTCCCTCCATGTGGGGACATAGAGGTTGCCTCTGTGCAAGGTTGGACATGCCATGCTAGGAGATACTTCCCTCCATGTGGGGACATAGAGGTTGCCTCTGTCCAAGGTTGGATACGCCATGCTAGGAGATACTTCCCTCGATGTTTGGCAAGAGAAAACGTATCTTGTGATGTGGACGAGGTATTGTGGCCAGACCCAGGCCGGAGAAGAGATGAAGCGTAGCTTAGCATTGGTGATTCCCCCCCCCTACCAATTCCTGGATAACCCCCCGGGACCCCACACACACAATTGTGTTCTTTACTGTATTCTAAAGAATATACTATTGGTTTACATATGTTTATGGTTTTGTTGTATGCTACTGCTACTATACAACAGTAATGTTTGGCCTAATAAATATTTTCTGTTTTACTAACTTACTAGATTTACCTAGCTTGGTGGAAACCCTAGGAACCTCAAGAGTTAACCAATCCTGTGAACAGGTTAGACAACGCAGGTGTCTACAGTTCAACAGCAAAGTGAAATAATACAGAAATGTACGAAGTAGGGCCTTGTAAACAAAAAAGGGAGTTATGTAGAGATCTACGAGTCTTTAGCGAAGTTCAACCTTTTGATACAATGATGAGTATCAAAACTGTCACCTGTAACAAAACGAAGGGCACTATGGAAGATGGCATCCAAAGGTTTAATAAGAGTAGCAGCTGCAAATCACATTTGATTGGTCACATACATGTGTTTAGTAGATGTTATTGGTCACATACATGTGTTTAGCAGATGTTATTGGTCACATACATGTGTTTAGTAGATGTTATTGGTCACATACATGTGTTTAGCAGATGTTATTGGTCACATACACGTGTTAGCAGATGTTATTGGTCACATACATGTGTTTAGCAGATGTTATTGGTCACATACACATGTTAGCAGATGTTATTGGTCACATACATGTGTTTAGTAGATGTTATTGGTCACATACATGTGTTAGCAGATGTTATTGGTCACATACATGTGTTTAGCAGATGTTATTGGTCACATACATGTGTTTAGCAGATGTTATTGGTCATATACATTTGTTTAGTAAATGTTATTGGTCACATACATGTGTTTAGCAAATGTTATTGGTCACATACATGTGTTTAGCAGATGTTATTGCGGGTGTAGCGAAAAGCTTGTGCTTCTAGTTTCGATAGTGCAGCAATATCTTACAAGTAACAATTTCTAACAATTTCACAACATATATCCAATACACATAAATCTAATTAAAGGAAGGGAATTAAGAATATATAAATATATGGACGAGTAATGTCAGAATAGCATAGACTGAGATACCATAGAATGGTATAGAATACAGTATATACATATGAGATGAGTAAAGAAAGATATGTAAACATTATTAAAGTGACATTATTAAAAGTGACTGTCACAGCTGTTGAAAGGAGAGGACCAAGGCGCAGCGTGGTGAGCGTCCATTTTATTTTATACATCAAAATGACGCCTAACAAAACAAACACTACAAAAAGAAACCGTGAAGCTCAAAGACTATGTGCCCTAAACAAAGTCAACTTCCCACAAACACAGGTGGGAAAAAAGGGAAGCCTAAGTATGGTTTTCAATCAGAGACAACGATAGATGGCTGTCCCTGATTGAGAACCCTTCCCGGCCAAAACATAGAACTACACAACATAAAACATAGAATACCCAGCCCAACTCACGCCCTGGACCTATAGTCCTGACAGCATCAGTCCTGTGAACCTATAACCCTGACAGCATCAGTCATGTGGACCTATAACCCTGACAGCATCAGTCACGTGGACCTATAGCCCTGACAGCATCAGTCATGTGGACCTATAACCCTGACAGCGTCAGTCATGTAGACCTATAACCCTGACAGCATCAGTCATGTGGACCTTGCCCTCTACACTAGTAGTGGAGAGTAATGTAAAGGTCTCACTGTTTTGGTATACCACATTCAGTGTTTTGGGTGGCTCACAGATCTGTACGATGCTGTGGCCCCTCTTAGCTTTACTGCCACGTGTTAACTCCAACACTTATGTGGCAGAAAGGGCCACTTTGCTCTGAAAGGTTTATTGAGGCCCTTGAGGTTAGAAATCTCTTTAGCGAAGTCGACCAGGTGTCTTCCTTTTGATGCAGGACATGTGTTCCATTCAGCTACTAATCTAGCTACTCTATTTAAAGCTGCTTTTCTTATTCAAGTCTTAGATGGACTCATCACACATTGTAGGAAAAAAATGAACGAAGGTCACACAAAATCACACAATCAAACATTAAAACCTGATTCAAAGTTGTGTGCGTAAACTTATTTTCATAGAGAGAGAAAATAAAAAAAAGTTGTCCTTTTTAAACAACCAGTCAACAATGTAACCATGGTGATAGAAAGGAGACGATCAGCCTGATATCACTGCAGCCAGTCTTCACCCACTGCGTACTTCTGAGGGCTGTCCATTGATTTGTTTAAATGAGAAGAGATAAAGAGAGGAGATGAGGACATAAATGCAGCAAAATAATTATCCTGTTGTAAAAGACCGTCTGGCTGCCATGGTTACGTCTGGCTGCCAAGAAGTACTTGATTATCAATGTAATGATTATTTACTTTGTTTACATGTTCCTTGACTTTTTCACCTCATTTCACTTCAGCAGTAGCTGGTACATCTTGCCAAGAACCTTTTATATGGACGCATGACGCATTGATGCTCAGTGTTTTCTTCTTTCTGAAGCTAATGATTGAGTGTGGGTGTGTAATTGAAATAGATTCATATATGAGAATGTCATAAGGACATGGGAGAGAAAAATAGTCACCATAGAAGGAAACCACTTCCTTTGAACGCTCCTGATTTATCAGTTAGAAAAACAAAACAGGCACAGTGGTAACGGTATTCGTCGTCTGAAGAAGAACAATCATCGGACCAAAGGTCAGCGAGGTAAGTGTTCGTCCTTGTTTTATTCAAACTGAACACTTTAACAGAAGTAAACAAGAGAATAACCCGAAACAGTAAAGGTGAAAACACTAAACAGAAATTAACTACACACGAAAACCCTGTGAGAAAAAGCTACCTAAGTACGGTTCCCAATCAGAGACAACGATAGACAGCTGTCCCTGATTGAGATCCATACTCGGCCATAACATAGAAAAAGTAACATAGAATGCCCACCCAAATCACACCGTGACCAAACCAAAATAGAGACATAACAAGCTCTAAGGTCAGGGCGGGACAACAGTGGCTCGCGACAGTATTCACCCCCCTTGGCATTTTTTCCTATTTTGTTGCCTTACAACCTGGAAATAAAATAGATTTTTGGGGGGTTTGATTCATTTGATTTACACAACTTGCCTACCACTTTGAAGATGCAAAATAGGTCTTATTGTGAAACAAACAAGAAATAAGACAAAAAAAACTGAAAACTTGAGAGTGCATAAGTATTCACCCCCCCCAAAGTCAATATTTTGTAGAGCCACCTTTTGCAGCAATTACAGCTGCAAGTCTCTTGAGGTATGTCTCTATAACCTTGGCACATCTAGCTACTGGGATTTTTGCCCATTCCTCAAGGAAAAACGACTCCAGCTCCTTCAAGTTGGATGGGTTCTGCTGGTGTACAGCAATCTTTAAGTCATACCACAGATTCTAAATTGGATTGAGGTCTGGGCTTTGACTAGGCCATTCCAAGACATTTAAATGTTTCCCCTTAAACCACTCGAGTGTTGCTTTAGCAGTATGCTTAGGGTCATTGTTCTGCTGCAAGGTTAACCTCCGTCCCAGTCTCAAATCTCTGGAAGACTGAAACAGGTTTCTCTCAAGATTCCCTATATTTAGCGCCATCCATCATTCCTTCAATTCTGACCAGTTTCCCAGTCCCTGCCGATGAAAAACATCTCCACAGCATGATGCTGCCACAACCATGCTTCACTGTGGGGATGGTGTTCTCGGGGTGATGAGAGGTGTTGAGTTTGCACCAGACAGAGGATTTTTCTTGATGGCCAACAAGTTACATTTGTTGTCTCATCTGACCAGACAGCGTACCGTCTTCCATACGTTTGGGGAATCTCCCACATGCCTTTTTTTGCGAACACCAAGCGTGTTTACTTTTTTTTGTTCTTTAATATATTTAAGCAATGTCCACTGTGGAGCGTTGCAGCTCCTTCAATTTAAATTACGTGTTGAAAAGCAACAAAACAGGAACAACACCAAGGGGGATGATTACATTTGCAAGGCACTGTACAAGTCTGATATTAAGTCGCATGAAAGTTCACATGGTCTAGAAGGCATTTCGGCAAAAAAAATGCAATTTGATAAAACTAATTTGGGTTTTATCGGTTTTGACTTTTCCGTTGATAGATCATCAAAATGTTGTTGTAATGAGCTTTTGATTTTTCTTTTATATCATTGTGCCTACTCCTAAAAAACATCTCTATAGTACCTCAGGATATTATCCTAGACCACTTTTATCAGGACTCTGTCCTGGTATCTCTATAGTACCTCAGGATCTTATCCTAGACCACTTTCATCAGGACTCTGTCCTGGTATGTCTATAGTACCTCATGATATTATCCTAGAACACTTTCATCAGGACTCTGTCCTGGTATGTCAATAGTACCTCAGGATCTTATCCTAGACCACTTTCATCAGGACTCTGTCCTGGTATGTCTATAGTACCTCAGGATCTTATCTTAGACCACTTTCATCAGGACTCTGTCCTGGTATGTCTATAGTACCTCAGGATCTTATCCTAGAACACTTTCATCAGGACTCTGTCCTGGTATGTCTATAGTACCTCAGGATATTATCCTAGAACACTTTAATCAGGACTCTGTCCTGGCATCTCTATAGTACCTCAGGATCTTATCGTAGAACACACAGGACTCTGTCCTGGTATGTCTATAGTACCTCAGGATCTTATCATAGAACACTTTAATCAGGACTCTGCCCTGGTATCTCTAAAGTACCTCAGGATCTTATCCTAGAACACTTTAATCAGGACTTTGCCCTGGTATCTCTATAGTACCTCAGGATCTTATCCTAGAACACTTTAATCAGGTCTCTGTCCTGGCATCTCTATAGTACCTCAGGATCTTATCCTAGAACACTTTAATCAGGACTCTGTCCTGGTATCTCTATAGTACCTCAGGATCTTATCCTAGAACACTTTAATCAGGACTATGTTCTTGTATCTGAGCCAGGTCTTCTGTAGCCCCCCTGCATTCAGTTTCCCCGGGAGCAATCAGCAGACGGAGTTAGCCATCCCATTCTTGTTGCCAAATTGTGGTGGATTTCTTTTTTTAACCAAGCAAGTCAGTTAAGAACAAATTTTTATTTACAATGACAGCGTACCGAGGAACAGTTGGTTAACTGCCTTGTTCAGGGACAGAAAGACAGATTTTCATCTTGTCAGCTCAGGGATTTGATCCAGCAACTTCCGGTTACTGGCCAAAAACCACTAGGCTACCTGCCTTCCCTACACTCTAACCACTAGGCTACCTGCTGTCCCTACACACTAACCACTAGGCTACCTGTCGTCCCTACACTCTAACCACTAGGCTACCTGCCGTCCCTACACTCGAACCACTAGGCTAACTGCCGTTCCCTACACTCTAACCACTAGGCTACCTGCCGTCCCTACACTCTAACCACTAGGCTACCCTGCCGCCCCTACACTCTAACCACTAGGCTACCTGCCGTCCCCTCTTCTAAAGAAGAGAGAGACTGTAGATTCTTCTAACAACTTTATTTTAAGAAAATGAAGCAATCAAACAATCACTCAGAGTTGAAAGCCCAACGAACAGAGTTGATTCTCTGCTTTTATAGAAAGTACAACCTCTTTGTCTTTGTGGCAGTATAGCAGATGTGTGGAAAAAGGTGGCAGAACATAGTATAACAGGCGATTGGTTTGTCTGTGCAGATTAAGATAGCCCGATGTTGACAGCACAACCACTGAACCATCTAACTCCTTTTGTCAGAGTTCACACTTTAACGTACTACTTCCTGCTTCCATACAGCTGATTTTGTGCAGATAGTAAAACCACGGGATGTCTCACATGCTGCGGTCACACCTGAAGGGATCTTCGCTATACACCCAGTCTGATGACGAAGTCACACAAAGACAAGTTTGTATCAGTCAGCCATAGATAGAAGACAGCCATAGATAGAAGACAGTCAGCCATAGATAGAAGACAGAGCATAGATAGAAGACAGTCAGCCATAGATAGAAGACAGTCAGCCATAGATAGATGACAGTCAGCCATAGATAGAAGACAGAGCATAGATAGAAGACAGTCAGCCATAGATAGAAGACAGTCAGCCATAGATAGAAGACAGTCAGCCATAGACAGAAGACAGTCAGCCATAGATAGAAGACAGAGCATAGATAGAAGACAGTCAGCCATAAATAAAAGACAGTCAGCCATAGATAGATGACAGAGCATAGATAGAAGACAGTCAGCCATAGATAGAAGACAGTCAGCCATAGATAGAAGACAGTCAGCATAGATAGAAGACAGTCAGCCATCGATAGAAGACAGTCAGCATAGATAGAAGACAGTCAGCCATAGATAGAAGACAGTCAGCAATAGATAGAAGACAGTCAGCCATGCACCAGATATCTCAAGTAGAGGAGAGATAGTTAGATCTAGGAGCTATGTACCAGGGATCTCAAGTAGAGGGGAATGAGATCTAGGCGCTATGTACCAGGAATCTCAAGTAGAGGGGGGGTTAGACTTAGGAGCTATGCACCAGGGATCTCAAGTAGGGGGAGTTAGATCTAGGCACTATGTGCCAGGGATCTCAAGTAGGGGGAGTTAGACTTAGGAGCTATGTACCAGGGATCTCAAGCAGGGGGAGTTAGACCTTTTGTAAGTACGCAGGGAGCAATGGATTTTGCTCTTAGTTTGTAATAAATGACAGTTAACAGATGAGTATAGTGCAATGATGAGTCTTGTAAAGGGCACCGATGACAGAATAATAAACCACATCTAGCTTCTCAAGCGCTCCATGTAGATGACACCCCGGTAGTAGCATGAGGAGGATGATCTACTATATTCATGTCAACCGGACAGAGGTGATGAAAAAAAGATTCAGTTACTGTATAAAAATCATACTAAGCTGACAAATGGAATGGTTTTAAGATGCTCATAGCAAGGATCATTTAGCTATTTGATTTAGAATTTTAGGACTCCTTTAGGTATACAAAGAAAACTATATATAGATAAAATATATATTTTGACGAAACATTGCATTTGGCCTTGATGCTATTAGCCCATGGAAATGCATTGAATAATACATTAAAAACAAATAATCAAAATGTAATTGTCACATGCCCTGAATACATCTGGTGTAGAATTTACTTGGAAATGCTTGCTTACGAGTCCTTCCCAACAATGCAGAGTTTAAATGCTAACACAAGAGTAATATAGTTCACAGAACGGAGCTACAGAATATACAGGGGGTACCAGTACCTGATCAATGCGCAGCGGTACGAGGTGTTTGAGGTAGATATGTACATGAAGGCAGGGTAAAGAGACTAGACATCAGGATAGATAATAATAAGGTATTTGAGGTAGATATGTACATGAAGGCAGGGTAAAGAGACTAGACATCAGGATAGATAATAATAAGGTATTTGAGGTAGATATGTACATGAAGGCAGGGTAAAGAGACTAGACATCAGGATAGATAATAATAAGGTATTTGAGGTAGATATGTACATGAAGGCAGGGTAAAGTGACTAGACATCAGGATAGATAATAATAAGGTATTAGAGGTAGATATGTACATGAAGGCAGGGTAAAGTGACTAGACATCAGGATAGATAATAAGGTATTTGAGGTAGATATGTACATGAAGGCAGGGTTAAAGTGACTAGACATCAGGATAGATAATAAGGTATTTGAGGTAGATATGTACATGAAGGCAGGGTAAAGTGACTAGACATCAGGATAGATAATAAGGTATTTGAGGTAGATATGTACATGAAGGCAGGGTTAAAGTGACTAGACATCAGGATAGATAATAAGGTATTTGAGGTAGATATGTACATGAAGGCAGGGTAAAGTGACTAGACATCAGGATAGATAATAATAAGGTATTTGAGGTAGATATGTACATGAAGGCAGGGTAACGTGACTAGGCATCAGGATAGATAATACTAATAACGTATTTGAGGTAGATATGTACATGAAGGCAGGGTTAAAGTGACTAGACATCAGGATAGATAATAATAAGGTATTTGAGGTAGATATGTACATGAAGGCAGGGTAAAGTGACTAGGCATCAGGGTAGATAATAGTAAGGTATTTAAGGTAGATATAGACATGAACAAAAGGACAGATTCACAGTGGCAAATGATGAGTGTACATGTGTGTGTGCTTGAGTGTGTGTGTGTGTAATGTGTATGTATAGTATGTTTGTTTTGTGTTGTGTCGGTCCTTGTGTCATGTATTTGTGTGGGAGAGTCAGTGTAGTGTAGTGTGTGTGAGTGAGTGTGTATATGGTTTGTTTTCTGAGTATTCAAAACATTAGGGACACCTTCTAAATATTGCAGCCAGATCACCCATGATACAAGTCAGTATTCGACGTCTATCCATGTCTGAGGACGTTGGTAGGTGACGTGGAAACCGACCACTAGGGGGCAACCGTGAGCGATGTTAACTTCAAGTAGGTTTGGGTTTTGCTAGGGCGTTGTGGACAGGGAGGGCATTGTGGACAGGGAGGGCATTGTGGACAGGGAGGGCATTGTGGACAGGGAGGGCATTGTGGACAGGGAGGGCATTGTGGACAGGGAGGGCGTTGTGGAAAGGAAGGGCATTGTGGACAGGGAGGGCATTGTGGACAGGGAGGGCATTGTGGACAGGGAGGGCATTGTGGACAGGGAGGGCATTGTGGACAGGGAGGGCGTTATGGACAGGGAGGGCGTTGTGGACAGGGAGGGCATTGTGGACAGGGAGGGCGTTGTGGAAAGGAAGGGCATTGTGGACAGGGAGGGCATTGTGGACAGGGAGGGCATTGTGGACAGGGAGGGCATTGTGGACAGGGAGGGCATTGTGGACAGGGATGGCATTGTGGAAAGAGAGGGCATTGTGGACAGGGAGGGCATTGTGGACAGGGAGGGCATTGTGGACAGGGAGGGCATTGTGGACAGGGAGGGCATTGTGGACAGGGAGGGGGTTGTGGACAGGGAGGGCATTGTGGACAGGGATGGGGATGTGGACAGGGATGGCAGATGGGCTTAAGCGTCTGCCTCTGGTTCCAAAGGTGACAAGTTCAAGACACTGTGTAACCTTAAGATTTCTGAGTTAATACCTTTAACTTAACCCTAACCTTAAAAATTCTTTAGATAATACCTAAAAAAATGTCGTCTTGAACACACTTTGAAATTTGACATTTTTGCAACAACTTCAAAATTTGACATTTCAGAAACAGTAGTGCGCTATGTAGGGAATAGGGTTCCATTTGGAATGCAAGCTAAATGTCAGCAAGCATTCGCACCAATCAAAGGGTTGGTGGATGAATGTGCTCTGAGGCCTTGTGGCTGGGAGTGTATGTTAGGGATAACGTTATGTTTAAGGTTAGGAGTATGGTAGCAGCAGTTGTGATGTGTGTAGCATGAATGTATACACACTTTTCCCTCAAAATAGCCTCAATTTGTCTTGCCATGGCCTCTACAAGGTGTGGAAAGCGTTTCACTGGCCCATGTTGACTCCAATGTTTCCCACAGTTGTGTCAAGTTGGCTGGATGTCATTTGGGTGGTGGACCATTCTTGATACACATGGGAAACGGTAGAGCGTGAAAAACCCAGCAGCGTTGCAGATCTTTGACCATTTTTCAGTCCCGGAGGCAGGGAGCTCGGCCCCATTGATGTAGTAGGCTATCTGCACCAGTGGAGGCTCCTCAGAGGAGGAAGGGGAGGACCATCCTCCTCCGTGAATTTCATAAAAATAAAAATAGTGAAACATTAAAAGTGTAAAAAGTAATTTTAGATAAAACTATACTAAATATTTTCACGTCACCAAATAATTGATTAAATGCACTGTTTTGCAATTAAGGTCTACAGTAGCCTCAACAGCACTCTGTAGGGTAGCACCATGGTGTAGCCGGAGGACAGCTAGCTTCTGTCCTCCTCTGGGTACATTGACTTCAATACAAAACCTAGGAGGCTCATTGTTCTCACCCCTTCCATATGATTACACAGTAATTATGACCGCTTCCGGAGGATGTCCTCCAACCAATCAGAGCTCCTGCAGCATAAACTGACATGTTGTCCACCCAATCTAAGGATCAGAGAATGAATCTAGTACTGAAATCATAAACTACAGCTAGCTAGCGCTGCAGTGCATAACATGTGGTGAATCATTGACTCAAAGAGAGAGAATCACAACAGTTTAGAACAAATTAATTTCTTTAAAAAAGTAAAAGCAAGAAAAAGAGAGAACTAGCTATATTTTGTTGTATTTTTTGTTCAATTTCACTTAGCTAGTGAATGGCTAGTTTAGCTTACTCAAACACCGGGCTCAAACAGAGAGTGATACTATGTTACTAGTGGCTTTCCCACTATCCAACACTGGAACTCTTCCATGTCAAGAAAAACTTTTGTTTGAATTCCTTTCTTTGCCACCAGGGCCCATCAGTGTCACTGCTAAACTGCTTGTTGACTGTACACAACTGCCTAATTGTAGCGGATTTACTAACGCATTGGTTCTGGTAGCTACAACGATGTAGGTAGGCTGTGTGTAGCGGTAAGTGGTTATGATATGAAGGTTTGGCTTGGAAGTAATATTTTTTGCCTAGTCACAGTCAGATGAAGTGTTGTGCACTGAAGTCCACAAGCGAAGGGAACAGGTGAGAGGAAGAGAGTGTGTAGATATGAGAAGTAATTATACAGTGAACAAAATGATCATGCTGTTTGTATGTGGCTGCTATGAAAGTGAACTGTGTTTGTATGTGGCTGCTATGAAAGTGAACTGTGTTTGCGTGTGATCAGAGGTGTATTCGTTCTGGCGATTCTGTTGAAAAACATTTAATTGAACGGAAGCAAACGGAATGAAACGTGGATAAACATACCTTAATTTGTCCAATGGAAACGTTCGTTTGCACGTGTTGCACTAATGATCAGCTAGTGTGCAAGGCAGTATTGAATTTGTCATTGTCTGCCATTACTCAAATTGTTCTCTCGACCTGTTGGGTACAGAGAAAATTCAAGTATCATGTAGTAGCCTAAACCTATCGATGTGACATTGAGCTGGGTGAATGGAATATGAAGGATAGTCATCTAATATGCTGTAAGAAAAAATAAATAAAAAAATTGTCCTCCCTCATCTTAAACGTCACTGACCAACACTGGTCTGCACCACCCTCTGTAATGATTTGCGGTCGAGGGCAGTGCATTTGTCATACCTAACAGTGATGCAGCCAGTCAAGATGCTCTCGATGGTGCAGCTGTACACATTTTTGAGGATCCAAGGGCCCATGCCAAATCTTTTCAGCCTCCTGAGGGGGAAGAGGTGCTGTCGTGCTCTTTTCACACCTGTGCAGGTGTGTATGGACCGCTAGCGGGACACCTGTCGACAACATCCGGTGAAATTGCACAATTCAAATAAATAATCGTAATATTAAACATTTCTGAACATACAAGTATCTTATATCGGTTAAAAGCTTAAATTCTTGTTAATCTAACTGCATTGTCTGATTTACAATGGGCTTTACAGTGAAAGCATACCATGCGATTGTTTGGGGACGGCGCCCCACATCAACATATTTTTCAACCTGTACAGGCTTCATAAAATCACAAATAGCGATTAAATAATCACCTACTTTTTTGAAAATCTTTCTCTGTTTGCAATCCCTAGGGTCCCAGATACAACATGAATGGCGGTTTAGTCAGTTTAGTTGGCGCCATCGATTTCAGTAATCCACTCGTTCAACATGCAGACAAAGGATTCTGAAAAGATACCGCTAAACTTTGTTAAAATAAGTCAAACTACATTTCTATTTAATCCTCAGGTACCCTAAAATGTAATTAAACTATAATATATAAGTAAAATGATCAAGTGTACATCCTCTTCCTCGCGCGCCCACAGACTGATTTTACACTGTGACTCTTTGTACCAAAACTCCAAATTCTTCCTTGTTTTGGAAGAAACAAGCCTGAAGCCTTGAACAATGAATGTTGACATCTAGTGGAAACCATGGGAATTGCAATCTGGGAGCTAAAATTGCATAGCACCCATAGCTTTCCATTATAAGAGCCTGGGACCTCCAAAAAATATTCAGGTTGGTTTTTCTTGAATTTGCTCCTTCCATATATATTTTTTTACATTACATTTTTTACATTATTAAAACATTTCTACAAACTCCAAAATGTTTTCTATCCAATGATACCAAATATATGCATATCCTGGCTTCTAGGTCTAAATAAGTGGCAGTTAACTTTGGGCACGTCAGTCAGGCAGAAATTGTGAAGAAAGGACCCTGAAGAAGTTTTTAAGTCTTCAGTGATGCGGACAAAAAGAGATTTGAAGCTCTCGACCCGCTCCACTACAGCCTCATCGATGTGGATGGTGCGTGGGCTCTCCCCTCTTTCCTCTGTAGTCCATGATCAACCCCTTGGTCATACTGACGTTGAGGGAGAGGTTGTTGTTCTGGAAACACACTGCTAAGTCTCTGACTTCCTCATTGTAGGCTGTGATCAGGCCTACCACCTTCGTGTCGTCAACTTTATGATGGTGTTGGAGTGGTTCGCGCATGGTCACACAATCGTAGGTAAACAGGAAATACAGGAGGTGACAAAGCACCCCTGAGGGACCCCCGTGTTGTGAGTAAACGTGGCAGATGTGTTGCTGCCTACCCTAACCACCTGGCCCGTCAGGAAGTCCAAGATCCAGTTGGACCTCAGTGCCAGGGTCCCGAGCTTGGAGGGGACTATGGTCTTGAACTCTGATCTGTAGTTTATCAACAGCATTCTAACATAGTTATTTCCCCTCTTGCCCAGGTGGGAGAGGGCAGTGTGGGGTGCAATGCTGTCTGTGTGAGTGGACCAATTCACTTTGTCTGTGATGTGTATGCCGAGGAACTTAAAACTTGCTACCCTCTCCACTACTGTTCCATCGATGTGGACAGGTGGGAGAGGGCAGTGTGGGGTGCAATTGAGATTGTGTCAAACTTGGATCTGTTGGGGCGTTATATGAATTAGATTTGGTCCTTGGGCATGATGGTGTTGTTATGTTTCAAAGCACTTCATAATTACCGATGTGAGTCATACAGGGCGATAGTCATTTTTGCAGATCACCTTGGAGTTCTTGGTAACAGGGACAATGGTGGTCAGTTTGAAATATTTTAGGATTACAGATTAGGGCAAGGAGAGATTGTTCCGTGAAGACACTTGACAGCTGGTCTGTGTGTGCCTTGAGAACACGGCCTGTATTCCATCTGGCCCGGCGGCCTTGTGAAGTTATTAAGTTAAACGTTTTACTCACATCAGCCACGGTGAGTAAGATCACACAGTCATCCGGATTAACAGGGTAGCACACACACACACACACACACACACACACACACACACACACACACACACACACACACACACACACACACACACACACACACACACACACACACATACAGACACACACACACACTGCTAAGTACTGCTAAATTTAAACACTTGACCCCCAATCCCACTTCCCTAGTACATGTGTCTATTTTGGACTATACATTGTTATTGTTGTTACATTGTAAAGAAGGAACTTGCAAGTAAGTATTTGGTTGGAAGAATGTGTATCCTGTATGTACAAAGAATAAAACTTGAAACAAACACACACACACACACACACAGATAACCTTGAGTTATTAATTATCTGGCATTACCCCGGGGATGGGCCTTTGGAAATTAGAGCAGATAATAACAGATAGGGCCCATGAGGGAATATGGTACAATTTGGGACTAATCCATTTTCATTTTCATATCTAACATAATGCAAGGTTGAATAACAAAGTATAAACACTGTCTGGATTAGAGGTCGACCGATTATGATTTTTCAACGCCGATACCAATACCGATTATTGGAGGACCAAAAAAAAAGCCAATGCCGATTATTCTGCCTATTTATTTATTTCTTTGTAATAATGACAATTACAACAATACTGAATTAACACTTTTATTTTTACTTAATATAATAAATCAATAAAATCAATTTAGCCTCAAATATATAATGAAACATGTTCAATTTGGTTTAAATAATGCAAAAACAAAGTGTTGGAGAAGAAAGTAAAAGTGCAATATGTGCCATGTAAGAAAGCTAACGTTTCAGTTCCTTGCTCAGAACATGAGAACATATGAAAACTGGTGGTTCCTTTTAACAAGAGTCTTCAATATTCCCAGGTAAGAAGTTTTAGGTTGTAGTTATTATAGGAATTATAGGACTATTTCCCTCTATACCATTTGTATTTCATATACCTTTGACTATTAGACGTTCTTATAGGCACTTTAGTATTGCCAGTGTAACAGTATAGCTTCCGTCCCTCTCCTCACCCCTATCTGGGCTTGAACCAGGAAGACATCGAAAACAGCCACACTCGAAGCAGCGTTACCCATAGCTCCACAAAGCCGCGGCCCTTGCTGAGCAAGGGGAACAACTGCTTCAAGGTCTCAGAGCGAGTGCCGTCACCGATTGAAACGCTATGAATGCGCACACCGCTAACTAGCTAGCCATTTCACATTGATTACACTAGTCTAATCTCGGGAGTTGATAGGCTTGAAGTCATAAACAGCGCAGTGCTTGAAGCACAGCGAAGAGCTGCTGGCAAAACACACAGAAGTGCTGTTTGAATGAATGCTTACGAGTCTGGTGCTGCCTACCACCGCTCAGTCAGACTGCTCTATCAAATATCAAATCATAGACTTAATTATAACATAATAACACACAGAAATACAAGCCTTAGGTCATTAATATGGTTAAATACGGAAACTATCATTTGAAAACAAAATGTTTATTCTTTCAGTGAAATACGGAACAGTTCCTTATTTTATCTAACGGGTGGCATCCAAAAAACCCTAAGTCTAAATATTGCTGTTACATTGTACAACCTTCAATGTAATGTCGTAATTATGTACAATTCTGACAAATGAACTACGGTCATTGTTAGGAAGAGTTTGCAACAAGCCAGGTGGCCCAAAATGCTGCATATACCCTGACTGCTTGCACTGAACGCAAGAGAAATGACACCTCGTGGAGAAAGTCATGTTAGCAGGCAATATAAACTAAATATGCAGGTTTAAAATATGTACTTGTGTGTTGATTTTTAAGAACGGCATTGAGTTGGTGAGTCAGAATGCATTCACTCTAATCCCCTGTTCAACTGCTCCAAAAATTACAGACACAATGGATGGTAATGATATGAACTATGAAAAGCTATGAGATTCATCAGGAAATCTACAGCTGTCATTTAGTGTCATTTAGTTCATGTTGTCATGCTACAGTGTGTATTTATATATATCTGCATCCCATTCCCTATCTAGTGTACAACTTTTGACCCGAGATGATGCGGTGCCATTTTGGGACATTTCCTATGGCTGCCTGAGGAGTAAATTGCTTTTAATGATGGATCAATATCTAGTCCAGAGCCAGAACCTGCGTTCCAAAATGGCACCCTATTCCCTAAATAGTGCACTATTTTTTTGACCAGAGCCGGTGTAAAAACAAGTGCACTATACAGGGAATAGGGTGCCATTTGGTATACAATCCTAGTCCAGTCAGCCTACGGCAATAATTATGAGGCCAATCGAAACCTCCATTTCGGTCTCAAAAGAAACTGCAATAGAGACAGATGGAACTGTGTTAAAGACCTTCAGAAAAAAGCTATTGAAATGTTTTTCTTTGCTTCGTTTCTTTTCTGTGCATCCTGTTGTTCATGATGGATCAAATGGCCTGTAAAAAGCGTACAATTGGGCCTATATGTACTTTAGAGCAATCAGCTGTACCAATGGTTTATCTATGGACATTAAAGAATATCATAAACGTAGACTATTTATATATATGTTTTAAAACTATCCCTCCTTCCCTCACTCTGATCTTCCCTCCTCCCTCCCTCCTTGATTCCCTCCCTCCCTCCCTCCCTGCCTGCCTGCCTGCCTGCCTGCCTGCCTGCCTGCCTGCCTGCCTGCCTGCCTGCCTGCCTGCCTGCCTGCCTCCCTCCCTCCCTCCCTCCCTCCCTCCCTCCCTCCCTCCCTCCCTCCCTCCCTTCCTCACTCCCTCACTCCCTCCCTCCCTCCCTCCCTCCATTCCTCCCTGATTCCCTCCCTCCTTCCTCCATGTACAGTACTGTATTATATATAATGAGTAAGATCACTGATTTATGGAAATAGAAAGTTCCCTCATTCCCCTATGACGTCTTAGGCAGTAATGGTGTAGGAAGACTAGAAGAACAAAGGACTTTGTACTATCTATTGAAAATGCATTAAATATGATAGTTTAAAGATCTCTGTTCAGTCAAGAGGTTAAGCTGCATCTCAAACAGCACCATGTTCCCCATTACGGTGCACTATTGATCCGTAGGGGCTCCGGTCAAAAGTACTGCACCAGGGGTTAGTGTGCAATTTGAGACACATTTATTTTAGTGGTCGATAGAGGAGCGTTGGTGATAGAGTCCCCAGAACGTTCGTTAGGTTGCGGCAAATGCTCTCATGACATAAAAAAATCTGTCCAGTCGTGCTGATGAGTGTAGAATGTTTGTATAAAACATTCAAATGATGTTGCAGGAACGTTCCCAGAAGATATTTAATCTGCTCTTTAAAAGGTTCCCAGAACACATTTAATCTGCTCTTTAAAAGGTTCCCAGAACACATTTAATCTGTTCTTTAAAAGGTTCCCAGAACACATTTAATCTGCTCTTTAAAAGGTTCCCAGAACACATTTAATCTGCTCTTTAAAAGGTTCCCAGAACACATTTAATCTGTTCTTTAAAAGGTTCCCAGAACACAATTAACCTGCTCTTTAAAATGTTCCCAGAACACATTTAATCTGCTCTTTAAAAGGTCCCCAGAACACATTTAATCTGCTCTTTAAAAGGTCCCCAGAACACATTTAATCTGCTCTTTAAAAGGTTCCCAGAACACATTAAATCTGCTCTTTAAAAGGTTCCCAGAACACATTAAATCTGCTCTTTCAAAGGTTCCCAGAACACATTTAATCTGTTATTTAAAAAGGTTCCCAGAACACATTTAATCTGTTCTTTAAAAGGTTCCCAGAACACATTTAATCTGTTATTTAAAAAGGTTCCCAGAACACATTTAATCTGTTCTTTAATAAAGGTGCCCAGAATGTTTCGTTATGTTGTTGGAACAGTCTAGTGGGAACGTTGTGGGGACATCACAAACGATTTGTAGGCAAAACCGTTCAGATGCTACAGACCTTTTCATTAGAAGACAGATTTTTTTAGGATGTCTCATGGTCTGACAAACACTGCTGTGTTCTCTAGTTTAAAATGGCTGTTTGCTTTGTAACAGACTATTGAAGCGTATTATTATATATTATATATATATATATTATTATTATAGAATCAGAGACAGAGTGAAGACATGCAATGAGAACGAAAAGAGCTAGTCCTGTTTTGTAAAGCATATTGACTTGTAACCAGTATTTTTGTTAATTTAGCACATTTTTATTTTATACTTCATGAAAAGCTTTCCCAAAGTAAACTGCCTGTTACTCAGGCCCAGAAGCTAGGATATGCATATAATTGGTAGATTTGGATAGACTCGAGAGTTTCTAAAAACTGTTAAAATAGTGTCTGTGAGTGTAACAGAATTTATATGTCAGGCGAAAACCCGAGGACAAACCATCCCAAAAAAAAAGATTCAGCCTACCAATGTGTTCAATGGCTGTCATGTTTAATATGAGGCGAAAACCTCTCAGATTGCACTTCCTAGGGCTCCCACTCGATGTCAACTGTTTGTAGAAAGAGTTTCCGGCTTGTTTATGAAAAAATGAGCTAGAATTTGTAGTTTTCTAAGTGGTTCCCATTTTGGCTGTAGTGTATAAATGCTTGTGGATGAGAGTGCGTTCTTTGTTGTTTATCTCCAGTGAAGACTATAATGATCATCCGTCTTAAATTTTTGTGTTTATTTACGTATTAGGGTACCTGAGGTTTGATTATAAACGTTGTTTGACTTGTTTGGCAAAGTTTATTGGTAACGTTTGGGATTCATTTTGTATGCATTTTGAAGGAGGGAAACCGGTGGATTGTTGAATGAAGTGCACCAGCTAAAGAGTTTTTGGGGATATAAAGAATGACTTTATTGAACAAAAGGACCATTTGTGATGTAGCTGGAACCTTTTGGAGTGCCAACAGAAGAATATCTTCAAAGGTAAGGTATTTATTTTATTGCTATTTCTGACTGTTTGAAAAATGTTTTTCATGCTTTGTGTGCGGGACGTTGTCCTCAGATAATCACATGGTGTGCTTTCGCCGTAAAGCCTTCTTGAAATCTGACACAGCTGCTGGATTTACAAGAAGTTAAGATTTATTTTGATGTATGCCACTTGCATTTTCATGAATGATAAATATGACTATTTCTGTAATTTGAATTTTCGAGATGCTAGCGGAACGTCTGCGCCAGAAAGGTTTTAAGGGCTCGTAAGTAAGCATTTCACGGTAAGATCTACACCTGTTGTTTTCGGTGCATGTGACAAATACAATTTGATTTGACCTTTTGACAAGAGCACCGTAAGGGAATCGGGTGCCATTTTGGTGCACAGACATTAGTTTGTTGTGTGTTGAACAGGATATGAGGGAGACCACGTGTCTCACAATGTAACGTTTGGAAACAATATTGACTGACTCCTGTTTTTTATAATCATCAGAACTATAAAAATTATTATAAATTAAATTTTATATTATTATATTATAAATTATAAATTGATAATAATATCGATGATGACTGGTGCCAAAGCTGCACAGAATCAATGCATACTGGTATTGTTCCTCAAGATTTGAAAATTGCCAAAACTATTCCCCTCTTTAAATCTGGGAATGTCCGATATTTTATAAATGATGGCCTTAATATCTGTACTACCATGTTTTTCTTAAATCCTGAAAAATTTAGTGTGAAAGAGAATGTTGAAACATTTAAATCAACACTGTATTCTATACGAGCACTAATATGGTTTTTTGTAAAAACTCACATCTTTTGTAACTTGTGGATAAAATCTTTACAGCCCTGAACAATAATGAAAACGCTCTTGGCATTTTTTGAGATTTATCCAAAGCGTTTGACACGGTTGGTCATTAAATATCACTTTCTATATTGTATTATTACTGTTTATATTATCATATAATTGCCAAAAATAGTTATGTTTATGTTAGAGAACATTGTGTTTCTGCAAACGGCTCAAACTTACACAAATTACTCATCATACAAAATACAATTGTAAGACTGGTCACCACCTCTAACAGGCTCCGTCTGAGTTTTTTTGTTTTAAAAAAACACTCAATATCTCTTTCTAATGATGACATTAATGTACGCCAATTATACACGTTCATCTACAGATACTCATACTTCTCAGACAGTTTACCTAAACCCTTCAATGGATTCTTCGAGGTTAATACTAACTACTCAGTAATCTCCTCCATGAAGACTGGGGGCCAGCCTGATAAACCATGAAGACTGGAGGTCAGTCTGATGATCCAAACTACTCAGTAATCTCCTCCAAGAAGAATGGGGGTCAGCCTGATGAACCAAATTACTCAGTAATCTCCTCCATGAAGACTGGGGGCCAGCCTGATAACCCATGAAGACTGGAGGTCAGTCTGATGAACCAAACGACTCAGTAATCTCCTCCATGAAGACTGGAGGTATGCCTGATGACCAAAGTACTCAGTAATCTCCTCCATGAAGACTGGGGGTCAGCCTGATGAACCAAACTACTCAGTAATCTCCTCCATGAAGACTGGAGGTATGCCTGATGACCAAAGTACTCAGTAATCTCCTCCATGAAGACTGGAGGTATGCCTGATGACCAAAGTACTCAGTAATCTCCTCCATGAAGACTGGGGGCCAGCCTGATAACCCATGAAGACTGGAGGTCAGTCTGATGAACCAAACGACTCAGTAATCTCCTCCATGAAGACTGGAGGTATGCCTGATGACCAAAGTACTCAGTAATCTCCTCCATGAAGACTGGGGGTCAGCCTGATGAACCAAACTACTCAGTAATCTCCTCCATAAAGACTGGGGTTCAGCCTGATGAACCAACTGACTCAGTGATCTCCTCCATGTAGACTGGGGGTCAGCCTGATGACATATACTACTCAGTAATCTCCTCCATAAAGACTGGGGGTCAGCCTGATGACACATACTACTCAGTAATCTCCTCCATGAAGACTGGGGGTCAGCCAGATGAACCAAACTACTCAGTCATCTCCATGGAGACTGGAGGTCAGCCTGATGAACCAAACTACTCAGTAACCTCCTCCATGAAGACTGGGGGTCAGCCTGATGACACATACTACTCAGTAATCTCCTCCATGAAGACTGGGGGTCAGCCTGATGAACCAAACTACTCAGTAATCTCCTCCATGAAGACTGGGGGTCAGCCTGATGAACCAACTGACTCAGTGATCTCCTCCATGTAGACTGGGGGTCAGCCTGATGACACATACTACTCAGTAATCTCCTCCATAAAGACTGGGGGTCAGCCTGATGACACATACTACTCAGTAATCTCCTCCATGAAGACTGGGGGTCAGCCTGATGACACATACTACTCAGTAATCTCCTCCATAAAGACTGGGGGTCAGCCTGATGACACATACTACTCAGTAATCTCCTCCATGCAGACTGGGGGTCAGCCTGATGAACCAAACTACTCAGTAATCTCCTCCATGAAGACTGGGGGTCAGCCTGATGAACCAACTGACTCAGTGATCTCCTCCATGTAGACTGGGGGTCAGCCTGATGACACATACTACTCAGTAATCTCCTCCATAAAGACTGGGGGTCAGCCTGATGACACATACTACTCAGTGATCTCCTCCATGTAGACTGGGGGTCAGCCTGATGAACCAAACTACTCAGTAATCTCCTCCATGAAGACTGGGGGTCAGCCTGATGAACCAACTGACTCAGTGATCTCCTCCATGTAGACTGGGGGTCAGCCTGATGACACATACTACTCAGTAATCTCCTCCATAAAGACTGGGGGTCAGCCTGATGAACCAAACTACTCAGTAATCTCCTCCATGAAGACTGGGGGTCAGCCTGATGAACCAACTGACTCAGTGATCTCCTCCATGTAGACTGGGGGTCAGCCTGATGAACCAAACTACTCAGTAACCTCCTCCATGAAGACTGGGGGTCAGCCTGATGACACATACTACTCAGTAATCTCCTCCATGAAGACTGGGGGTCAGCCTGATGAACCAAACTACTCAGTAATCTCCTCCATGAAGACTGGGGGTCAGCCTGATGAACCAAACTACTCAGCAATCTCCTCCATAAAGACTGGGGGTCAGCCTGATGAACCAACTGACTCAGTAATCTCCTCCATGAAGACTGGTGGTCAGCCTGATGAACCAAACTACTCAGTAATCTCCTCCATTTAGACTGGGGGTCAGCCTGATGAACCAAACTACTCAGTAATCTCCTCCATGTAGACTGGGGATCAGCCTGATGAACCAAACTACTCAATAATCTCCTCTATGTAGACTGGGGGTCAGCCTGATGAACCAAACTACTCAATAATCTCCTCCATGTAGACTGGGGGTCAGCCTGATGAACCAAACTACTCAGTAATCTCCTCCATGTAGACTGGGGGTCAGCCTGATGAACCAAACTACTCAGTAATCTCCTCCATGTAGACTGGGGGTCAGCCTGATGAACCAACTGACTCAGTGATCTCCTCCATGAAGACTGGGGGTCAGCCTGATGAACCAAACTACTCAGTCATCTCCTCCATGTAGACTGGGGGTCAGCCTGATGAACCAAACTACTCAGTAATCTCCTCCATGGAGACTGGGGGTCAGCCTGATGAACCAGCTGACTCAGTGATCTCCTCCATGCAGACTGGGGGTCAGCCTGATGAACCAAACTACTCAGTAATCTCCATGAAGACTGGGGGTCAGCCTGATGAACCAACTGACTCAGTGATCTCCTCCATGTAGACTGGGGGTCAGCCTGATGACACATACTACTCAGTAATCTCCTCCATAAAGACTGGGGGTCAGCCTGATGAACCAAACTACTCAGTAATCTCCTCCATGAAGACTGGGGGTCAGCCTGATGAACCAACTGACTCAGTGATCTCCTCCATGTAGACTGGGGGTCAGCCTGATGACACATACTACTCAGTAATCTCCTCCATAAAGACTGGGGGTCAGCCTGATGAACCAAACTACTCAGTAATCTCCTCCATAAAGACTGGGGGTCAGCCTGATGAACCAACTGACTCAGTGATCTCCTCCATGTAGACTGGGGGTCAGCCTGATGACACATACTACTCAGTAATCTCCTCCATAAAGACTGGGGGTCAGCCTGATGACACATACTACTCAGTAATCTCCTCCATGAAGACTGGGGGTCAGCCTGATGAACCAACTGACTCAGTGATCTCCTCCATGCAGACTGGGGGTCAGCCTGATGAACCAAACTACTCAGTAATCTCCTCCATGAAGACTGGGGGTCAGCCTGATGAACCAACTGACTCAGTGATCTCCTCCATGTAGACTGGGGGTCAGCCTGACGACACATACTACTCAGTAATCTCCTCCATGTAGACTGGGGGTCAGCCTGATGACACATACTACTCAGTGATCTCCTCCATGTAGACTGGGGGTCAGCCTGATGAACCAAACTACTCAGTAACCTCCTCCATGAAGACTGGGGGTCAGCCTGATGACACATACTACTCAGTAATCTCCTCCATAAAGACTGGGGTTCAGCCTGATGAACCAAACTACTCAGTAATCTCCTAAATGAAGACTGGGGGTCAGCCTGATGAACCAACTGACTCAGTGATCTCCTCCATGTAGACTGGGGGTCAGCCTGATGACACATACTACTCAGTAATCTCCTCCATAAAGACTGGGGGTCAGCCTGATGAACCAAACTACTCAGTAATCTCCTCCATGAAGACTGGGGGTCAGCCTGATGAACCAACTGAATCAGTGATCTCCTCCATGTAGACTGGGGGTCAGCCTGATGACACATACTACTCAGTAATCTCCTCCATAAAGACTGGGGGTCAGCCTGATGAACCAAACTACTCAGTAATCTCCTCCATGTAGACTGGGGGTCAGCCTGATGAACCAACTGACTCAGTGATCTCCTCCATGTAGACTGGGGGTCAGCCTGATGACACATACTACTCAGTAATCTCCTCCATAAAGACTGGGGGTCAGCCTGATGAACCAAACTACTCAGTCATCTCCATGGAGACTGGAGGTCAGCCTGATGAACCAAACTACTCAGTAACCTCCTCCATGAAGACTGGGGGTCAGCCTGATGACACATACTACTCAGTAATCTCCTCCATGAAGACTGGGGGTCAGCCTGATGAACCAAACTACTCAGTAATCTCCTCCATAAAGACTGGGGGTCAGCCTGATGAACCAGCTGACTCAGTGATCTCCTCCATGCAGACTGGGGGTCAGCCTGATGAACCAAACTACTCAGTAATCTCCTCCATGAAGACTGGGGGTCAGCCTGATGAACCAACTGACTCATTGATCTCCTCCATGTAGACTGGGGGTCAGCCTGATGACACATACTACTCAGTAATCTCCTCCATAAAGACTGGGGGTCAGCCTGATGAACCAAACTACTCAGTAATCTCCTCCATGAAGACTGGGGGTCAGCCTGATGAACCAACTGACTCAGTGATCTCCTCCATGTAGACTGGGGGTCAGCCTGATGACACATACTACTCAGTAATCTCCTCCATAAAGACTGGGGGTCAGCCTGATGAACCAAACTACTCAGTAATCTCCTCCATAAAGACTGGGGGTCAGCCTGATGAACCAACTGAATCAGTGATCTCCTCCATGTAGACTGGGGGTCAGCCTGATGACACATACTACTCAGTAATCTCCTCCATGAAGACTGGGGGTCAGCCTGATGAACCAACTGACTCAGTGATCTCCTCCATGTAGACTGGGGGTCAGCCTGATGAACCAAACTACTCAGTAATCTCCTCCATGAAGACTGAGGGTCAGCCTGATGAACCAACTGACTCAGTGATCTCCTCCATGCAGACTGGGGGTCAGCCTGATGAACCAAACTACTCAGTAATCTCCTCCATAAAGACTGGGGGTCAGCCTGATGAACCAACTGACTCAGTGATCTCCTCCATGTAGACTGGGGGTCAGCCTGATGAACCAAACTACTCAGTAATCTCCTCCATGAAGACTGGGGGTCAGCCTGATGAACCAACTGACTCAGTGATCTCCTCCATGCAGACTGGGGGTCAGCCTGATGAACCAAACTACTCAGTAATCTCCTCCATGTAGACTGGGGGTCAGCCTGATGAACCAAACTACTCAGTGATCTCCTCCATGTAGACTGGGGGTCAGCCTGATGAACCAACTGACTCAGTGATCTCCTCCATGTAGACTGGGGGTCAGCCTGATGACACATACTACTCAGTAATCTCCTCCATGAAGACTGGGGGTCAGCCTGATGAACCAACTGACTCAGTGATCTCCTCCATGTAGACTGGGGGTCAGCCTGATGACACATACTACTCAGTAATCTCCTCCATGAAGACTGGGGGTCAGCCTGATGAACCAACTGACTCAGTGATCTCCTCCATGTAGACTGGGGGTCAGCCTGATGACACATACTACTCAGTAATCTCCTCCATGTAGACTGGGGGTCAGCCTGATGAACCAAACTACTCAGTAATCTCCTCCATGAAGACTGGGGGTCAGCCTGATGAACCAACTGACTCAGTGATCTCCTCCATGTAGACTGGGGGTCAGCCTGATGACACATACTACTCAGTAATCTCCTCCATAAAGACTGGGGGTCAGC
>NC_143030.1:79829898-79869898 GCF_057628025.1 Oncorhynchus mykiss | reverse complement strand
TCACGAGCTCTGCTGGTCGACTACTGCGTAGCAACCTAGCGGTGCCAAAAGCCCTGGTCTGACCTAGAAAGCCTATGCCAATGATGATCCCCAGAATGGCCATTTTGGGCTTTAAAACATTTTTTGTATAATCAAGTTTGATCCCAAAAGAGAATCATTTAAAAGTTTCTACAAATCAAGATATTTAATGAAATACTGATCCATTCTGAGTAGAACAGAGGATGACATAGTGGAGAACAGAGGATGACAGAGTGGAGAACAGAGGATGACAAAGTGGAGAACAGAGGATGACAGAGTGAATAACAGAGGATGACAAAGTGGAGAACAGAGGATGACAGAGTGAATAACAGAGGATGACAAAGTGGAGAACAGAGGATGACAGAGTGAATAACAGAGGATGACAAAGTGGAGAACAGAGGATGACAGAGTGGAGAACAGAGGATGACAGAGTGAATAACAGAGGATGACAAAGTGGAGAACAGAGGATGACAGAGTGAATAACAGAGGATGACAAAGTGGAGAACAGAGGATGACAGAGTGGAGAACAGAGGATGACAGAGTGAATAACAGAGGATGACAAAGTGGAGAACAGAGGATGACAGAGTGGAGAACAGAGGATGACAGAGTGAATAACAGAGGATGACAAAGTGGAGAACAGAGGATGACAAAGTGGAGAACAGAGGATGACAGAGTGAATAACAGAGGATGACAAAGTGGAGAACAGAGGATGACAAAGTGGAGAACAGAGGATGACAAAGTGGAGAACAGAGGATGACAGAGTGAATAACAGAGGATGACAAAGTGAATAACAGAGGATGACAGAGAGAATAACAGAGGATGACAAAGTGGAGAACAGAGGATGACAGAGTGAATAACAGAGGATGACAAAGTGAATAACAGAGGATGACAGAGTGAATAACAGAGGATGACAGAGTGAATAACAGAGGATGACAAAGTGGAGAACAGAGGATGACAGAGTGGAGAACAGAGGATGACAGAGTGAATAACAGAGGATGACAAAGTGGAGAACAGAGGATGACAAAGTGGAGAACAGAGGATGACAGAGTGAATAACAGAGGATGACAAAGTGAATAACAGAGGATGACAGAGTGAATAACAGAGGATGACAAAGTGGAGAACAGAGGATGACAGAGTGAATAACAGAGGATGACAAAGTGAATAACAGAGGATGACAGAGTGAATAACAGAGGATGACAAAGTGGAGAACAGAGGATGACAGAGTGAATAACAGAGGATGACAAAGTGAATAACAGAGGATGACAGAGTGAATAACAGAGGATGACAAAGTGGAGAACAGAGGATGACAGAGTGAATAACAGAGGATGACAGAGTGAATAACAGAGGATGACAGAGTGAATAACAGAGGATGACAAAGTGAATAACAGAGGATAACAGAGTGAATAACAGAGGATGACAGAGTGAATAACAGAGGATGACAAAGTGAATAACAGAGGATGACAGAGTGGAGAAAAGAGGATGACAGAGTGGAGAACAGAGGATGACAGAGTGAATAACAGAGGATGACAGAGTGAATAACAGAGGATGACAAAGTGGAGAAGTGTCACGATCGTCTGTGGAATAAATGGACCAAGGCGCAGCGTGCGTAGAGTTCCAAATGTTTAATAAATGAAACTCACCAAAACAATACAGAACAAACGAACGTGAAGCTATGCACTGCTCACAAGCAACACTACATAAACAAGATCCCACAACAAACAGGTGGGAAAAAAGGCTGCCTAAATATGATACCCAATCAGGGACAACGATAGACAGCTGCCTCTGATTGAGAGCCATAGCAGGCCAACACAGAAATAACAAAACTTGAATGCCCACCCTAGTCACACCCCGACCTAACCCACAATAGAGAATAAAGGATCTCTAAGGTCAGGGCGTGACAAGAACAGTTGATGACAGAGTGGAGAACAGAGGATGACAGAGCGGAGAACAGAGGATGACAGAGCGGAGAACAGAGGATGACAGAATGGAGAACAGATGATGACAGAGTGAGGAACAGAGGATGACGGAGTGGAGAAGAGAGGATGACAGAGTGGAGAAAAGAGGATGACAGAAAGGAGAAAAGAGGATGACAGAGTGGAGAAGAGAGGATGACAGAATGGAGAACAGATGATGACAGAGTGAGGAACAGAGGATGACGGAGTGGAGAAGAGAGGATGACAGAGTGGAGAAAAGAGGATGACAGAAAGGAGAAAAGAGGATGACAGAGTGGAGAAGAGAGGATGACAGAGTGGAGAACAGAGGATGACAGAATGGGGAACAGAGGATGACAGAGTGGGGAACAGAGGATGACAGAATGGGGAACAGAGGATGACAGTGGAGAACAGAGGATGACAGAAAGGAGAAAAGAGGATGACAGAGTGGAGAACAGATGATGACAGAAAGGAGAAAAGAGGATGACAGAGTGGAGAAAAGAGGATGACAGAGTGGAGAACAGAGGATGACAGAGTGGAGAACAGAGAATGATAGAGTGAAGAAGAGAGGATGACAGAGTGGAGAAAAGAGGATGACAGAGTGAAGAAGAGAGGATGACAGAGTGGAGAAAAGAGGATGACAGAGTGGAGAAAACAGGATGACAGAGTGGAGAACAGAGGATGACAGAGTGGAGAACAGATGATGACAGAGTGGAGAACAGAGGATGACAGAATGGCCATGGAGATGGAAGTTTGAGATCATATTGTGTTTGAAGTAACAATTTTGTATGCAATTATAATTTAATACATTTTAAATTCCACTCTCACATGACTGAGAACATTTTTGCTCGAGATAAAATGTGTTTTTAATTGATATAGTCTAATATAGTGGTCACCAACCTTTTCTGAGTCCAGATCACTTTCTGAGTCAAAATGCATGCCGAGATCTACCGCTCTGATTTTTTAAAATAAAACATGACTTAAAAAAACATAAGACAATGCAACATTAAACGATTAAAAACAAACCTCATTGCTTACTGCACACAATGAGGTTTGTGCAGTAAGCTATAGGCCCAATACTTTATCACCGCATATTGGCTTTGCTTGAATTTATGTTGTTTGGTAAAACATTTTAAACTATTATTTCAAAGTTTGAGGTAGGCTATATGATCACGCCGGTAATAGATCCATTGTTGTATTACTTGTGAGGCACAGCTGAGTGAGCATACATTTAAATAATTTGCTTTTTATTTTACTGGGCTGATGGTAACCTGCATCTGACGGTCCGTCTCAGCAGAGGGAGAGAGCAGCAGACTGAGGGTCAGTCTCAGCAGAGGGAGAGAGCAGCAGACTGAGGGTCCGTCTCAGCAGAGGGAGAGAGCAGCAGACTGAGGGTCAGTCTCAGCAGAGGGAGAGAGCAGCAGACTGAGGGTCAGTCTCAGCAGAGGGAGAGAGCAGCAGACTGAGGGTCAGTCTCAGCAGAGGGAGAGAGCAGCAGACTGAGGGTCCGTCTCAGCAGAGGGAGAGAGCAGCAGACTGAGGGTCCGTCTCAGCAGAGGGAGAGAGCAGCAGACTGAGGGTCAGTCTCAGCAGAGGGGGAGAGAGCAGCAGACTGAGGGTCAGTCTCAGCAGAGGGGGAGAGAGCAGCAGACTGAGGGTCAGTCTCAGCAGAGGGAGAGAGCAGCAGACTGAGGGTCAGTCTCAGCAGAGGGAGAGAGCAGCAGACTGAGGGTCAGTCTCAGCAGAGGGGGAGAGAGCAGCAGACTGAGGGTCCGTCTCAGCAGAGGGAGAGAGCAGCAGACTGAGGGTCAGTCTCAGCAGAGGGAGAGAGCAGCAGACTGAGGGTCCGTCTCAGCAGAGGGAGAGAGCAGCAGACTGAGGGTCCGTCTCAGCAGAGGGAGAGAGCAGCAGACTGAGGGTCAGTCTCAGCAGAGGGGGAGTGAGCAGCAGACTGAGGGTCAGTCTCAGCAGAGGGGGAGAGAGCAGCAGACTGAGGGTCAGTCTCAGCAGAGGGAGAGAGCAGCAGACTGAGGGTCAGTCTCAGCAGAGGGAGAGAGCAGCAGACTGATGGTCAGTCTCAGCAGAGGGGGAGAGAGCAGCAGACTGAGGGTCCGTCTCAGCAGAGGGAGAGAGCAGCAGACTGAGGGTCAGTCTCAGCAGAGGGAGAGAGCAGCAGACTGACGGTCCGTCTCAGCAGAGGGAGAGAGCAGCAGACTGAGGGTCAGTCTCAGCAGAGGGAGAGAGCAGCAGACTGAGGGTCAGTCTCAGCAGAGGGGGAGAGAGCAGCAGACTGAGGGTCAGTCTTATCAGAGGGAGCGAGCAGCAGACTGAGGGTCAGTCTCAGCAGACTGAGGGTCAGTCTCAGCAGAGGGAGAGGGCAGCAGACTGAGGGTGAGTTTCAGCAGAGGGAGAGAGCAGCAGACTGAGGGTCAGTCTCAGCAAACTGAGGGTCAGTCTCAGCAGATGGAGAGAGCAGCAGACTGAGGGTCAGTCTCAGCAGAGGGAGAGAGCAGCAGACTGAGGGTCAGTCTTAGCAGAGGGAGAGAGCAGCAGACTGAGGGTCAGTCTCAGCAGAGGGAGAGAGCAGCAGACTGATGGTCAGTCTCAGCAGAGGGGGAGAGAGCAGCAGACTGAGGGTCAGTCTCAGCAGAGGGAGAGAGCAGCAGACTGAGGGTCAGTCTCAGCAGAGGGGGAGAGAGCAGCAGACTGAGGGTCAGTCTCAGCAGAGGGAGAGAGCAGCAGACTGAGGGTCAGTCTCAGCAGAGGGAGAGAGCAGCAGACTGAGGGTCAGTCTCAGCAGAGGGGGAGAGAGCAGCAGACTGAGGGTCAGTCTCAGCAGAGGGAGAGAGCAGCAGACTGAGGGTCAGTCTCAGCAGAAGGGGAGAGAGCAGCAGACTGAGGGTCAGTCTCAGCAGAGGGGGAGAGAGCAGCAGACTCAGGATCCGTCTCTCAACATCCCTCCACTCTCCCTTTCCTCCACTGACACTGACCAACAAGGGACAGCTGATGGCGAAACTCGAGTCGCAGCTCATTATTTCTGCCTTATGCACAAATTCATTTTGTAACTCCTATGAACAAAGAATGTGAAATATTCCTTGATTTTAAAAAAGACCATTAAATGGCACCAGTTTGCCCACCCGGCGCAGGGCAGCTGAATTGGCTGCACCTACCAACAGCCCCAGACTAATAAAAAAATAGGAACACAAAGCTCTATCGTTTGTTTTTTTACAGAAATGTTTGGCGATCGACTAGAAATGCCATGGAGATTGACTAGAAATTCCCTGGATATTGACTAGAAATGCCATGGCGATCGACTAGAAATGCCATGGCGATCGACTAGAAATGCCATGGCGATCGACTAGAAATGCCATGGCGATCGACTAGAAATGCCATGGAGATCGACTAGAAATGCCATGGCGATCGACAAGTCGATTGCGATCGACAGGTTGGTTGACCACTGGTCTAATCAGATTTTCATAGTTAATTTTTTGCCGTCCATTTTATTTTCCAATACTGAGTTGACTAGGTTCTAGGTAACGCTTTCAATTCAACCTACTGTTGCAAAGGTTTAACAGTAGGCTAGCATCCAGGTTACTGCATGATAATGCAGGTTATGGGAATACCTGATCGATTTCGCTAACTTCATTTGGTTCGTCTTCGTTTTCATGACAAGCAGAACTACGGCATTATTTTAAGAACCATCTCATGCCAAAAAATTACATTTTCATATGCAATGTAGGCAAGAAAGAGACACGTAAATGTGGTCCCAAAATGTTCATAACAGTGAAAAAGGATTTAGAGAGTTGGGTTCCAGTCTGGTGTTTGCCGAGCTGAACGAAGGGCGCATTACAAACTTTGCGGAGTAAACCTCAGGCTGGATGCCACAGTCTTGTTGTTGTTTGGAGAAGTAGACATGTGCTGGACATCCTTCCAAAATTCAGAAGGCAGCTCCTGCAACAGCCTGCTTCTGACATCCTGGTCATGGGGGGGGGGGGGGGGGGGCAATGATTTAGGAAGGCTTAAGAGTGTAGAGCTGGTTAGAAGAATGAAGAGAGACAACATAATGACAGTCTTTGTCAGGGAATTGGGGTGTGGGGGAGCAGCAATAAAGCACATGTGGACATTAAACACGGTCACCCAACGGCAATGTTTTGAATGATGGGTTTTATTGTGACATTTCATTACAGGCGGGATGCTGTAATAAAGACTAATGAATTATTCATACACCGGTGTTCTTTGCCTCGATCTTGTTTCATCCCATATGAGGTGGTTATAGGCAAGGCCGTTTAAATTTACTCTGAACAAAATTATAAATGCAGCGTTGGTCCCATGTTTCATGAGCTGAAATCATTTCCGAGGAGTATTTGTGTCTGTAATATAGCCATTCTGATTGGGTGGGCTTATGCCCTCCCAGGCCCACACATGGCTGCACCCTTGCCCAGTTATGTAAAATCCATAGATTAGGGCATTTATTTATATATTTAAATTGATTGATTTGCTGATATGAACTGTAACTCAGTAAAATATTTAAAGTGTTGCATGTTGTGTTCAGTACAACTAGTCCTGGTCTAGTGCATCTAAGTAGCCTGCAGTCTAGTAGAGCATTATTAAACTTGGCTATTGGCCCGAAACTCCACATTATTAAAAGGAGCTATTAGCCCTATACTCCACATTATTAAACTTGGCTATTAGCCCTATACTCCACATTATTAAACTTGGCTATTAGCCCTATTCTCCACATTATTAAACTGAGCTATTAGCCCTATACTCCACATTATTAAACTGAGCTATTAGCCCTATTCTCCACATTATTAAACTTGGCTATTAGCCCTATACTCCACATTATTAACTTAGCTATTAGCCCTATACTCCACATTATTAAACTGAGCTATTAGCCCTATTCTCCACATTATTAAACTGAGCTATTAGCCCTATACTCCACATTATTAAACTGAGCTATTAGCCCTATACTTCACATTATTAAACTGAGCTATTAGCCCTATACTCCACATTATTAACTTAGCTATTAGCCATATTCTCCACATAATTAAACTTAGCTATTAGCCCTATACTTCACATTATTAAACTGAGCTATTAGCCCTATACTCCACATTATTAAGCTGAACTATTAGCCCTATACTCCACATTATTAAACTGAACTATTAGCCCTATACTCCACATTATTAAACTGAGCTATTAGCCCTATTCTCCACATTATTAAACTGAACTATTAGCCCTATACTCCACATTATTAAACTGAGCTATTAGCCCTATACTCCACATTATTAAACTGAGCTATTAGCCCTATTCTCCACATTATTAAACTGAGGTATTAGCCCTATTCTCCACATTATTAAACTGAGCTATTAGCCCTATACTTCACATTATTAAACTGAGCTATTAGCCCTATACTCCACATTATTAACTTAGCTATTAGCCATATTCTCCACATAATTAAACTTAGCTATTAGCCCTATACTTCACATTATTAAACTGAGCTATTAGCCCTATACTCCACATTATTAAGCTGAACTATTAGCCCTATACTCCACATTATTAAACTGAACTATTAGCCCTATACTCCACATTATTAAACTGAGCTATTAGCCCTATTCTCCACATTATTAAACTGAACTATTAGCCCTATACTCCACATTATTAAACTGAGCTATTAGCCCTATACTCCACATTATTAAACTGAGCTATTAGCCCTATTCTCCACATTATTAAACTGAGGTATTAGCCCTATTCTCCACATTATTAAACTGAGCTATTAGCCCTATTCTCCACATAATTAAACTGAGCTATTAGCCCTATTCTCCACATAATTAAACTGAGCTATTAGCCCTATACTCCACATTATTAAACAGAGCTATTAGCCCTATACTCCACATTATTAAGCTGAACTATTAGCCCTATACTCCACATTATTAAGCTGAACTATTAGCCCTATACTCCACATTATTAAGCTGAACTATTAGCCCTATTCTCCACATTATTAAACTGAACTATTAGCCCTATACTCCACATAATTAAGCTGAACTATTAGCCCTATACTCCACATTATTAAGCTGAACTATTAGCCCTATTCTCCACATTATTAAACTGAACTATTAGCCCTATACCCCACATTATTAAACTGAACTATTAGCCCTATACTCCACATTATTAAACTGAGCTATTGGCCCTATTCTCCACAATTCATGGCATTGCAGGTACCCTTTATAGACAAGCAATTAGCTGAGTATTGGTATTTAAAAAAAAAAATACATTAACTTTAGAAATAGATGCAATATCAAGGACAAATGCCAAACTGAACCAGGTTGTCATTATATCACCAGAAGTTAGACAAAAATGAAGGCAATATCAAATGATCTACGCAGCAAAATAATTTCAGGAATGTCATTGGATGTATAAATAGCTTAGGGATTAGCTGGATGACAGAGGCCTGGGGATGGGGAGATATGCGGAGATAATATCATTAAATGAGGTCTTATACACTAACAAACTAAAATCATGAGACAATATAGGCTATATCTAGATGTTTTTATTAATGTAAATGCAAATAACATCCGTTAAATAATGTAACTACATAACATGTGATACATCTGTTCTCGGCAGAGAAGGTGTGTGTAGCCAGAGGCAATCATAATGCAGAACGCAACCGTGTCACAAAATAAATGCCCACAGCACAAAGCCTAAAACCCAAGTACAAAGTACCGGCTGCCACAAAGCACGAGTAATAAAACAGAACCCGACGCAAACCAGCCGGAAGCATGCCAACCTCGACAAATAAACAATACCCCCACCCAGACATGTAGGGAACAGAGGGCTAAATACCCCACCCATACATGTAGGGAACAGAGGGCTAAATACCCCAACCAGACATGTAGGGAACAGAGGGCTAAATACCCCACCCAGACATGTAGGGAACAGAGGGCTAAATACCCCACCCAGACATGTAGGGAACAGAGGGCTAAATACCCCACCCAGACATGTAGGGAACAGAGGGCTAAATACACATAGTAATGATGATGAGATGTAAACCAGCCGGAAGCGTGCCAACCTCGACAAATAAACAATACCTCACCCAGACATGTAGGGAACAGAGGGCTAAATACCCAACCCAGACATGTAGGGAACAGAGGGCTAAATACCCCACCCAGACATGTAGGAAACAGAGGGCTAAATACCCCACCCAGACATGTAGGGAACAGAGGGCTAAATACACATGTAAACTAGTAGGCAATGTAAACTAGGTGTGCAGGAAGACAAGACAAAACAAATGGAAAATGAAAAGGTGGATCGACGATGGCTAGAAGACCGGCGACGTCGACCGCCGAACGCCGCCCGAACAAGGAGAGGAACCGACTTCGGCAGAAGTCGTGACAGTGGGTTCCTGACTATTTATGCACAAAGCTTCCGGAATTGACGCTGATGTTCTCTAGCAGCATTGGGTTGACTCTCTCAGGCAGGATGAAAACAAGTACATCTACCATGATCCTTTGCTAGTTACGGCCACAATTTTACCATTATCCTTATCGAATTTTGAAGCCATTCCACCCCAATTACAGTTGAAGTCGGAAGTTTACATACACTTAGGTTGGAGTCATTAAAACTTGTTTTTCAACCACTCCACAAAGGTCTTGTTAACAAACTATAGTTTTGGCAAGTCGGTTAGGACATCTACTTTCTGCATGACACAAGTCATTTTTGCAACAATTGTTTACAGACACATTATTTCACTTATAATTCACTGTATCACAATTCCAGTGGGTCAGAAGTTTACATACACTAAGATGACTGTGCCTTTAAACGGCTTTGGAAATTCAAGAAAAGTATGTCATGGCTTTAGAAGCTTCTGATAGGCTAATTGACATCATTTGAGTCAATTGGAGGTGTACCTGTGGATGTATTTCAAGGCCTACCTTCAAACGTACTGCCTCCTTGTTTGACATCATGGGAAAATAAAAATAAATCAGTCAAGACCTCAGAAAGTAAATTGTAGACCTCCAGAAGTCTGGTTCATCCTTGGGAGCAGTCTCTAAATGCCTGAAGGTACCACGTTCATCTGTACAAACAAAATGTGCAAATATAAACACCATGGGACCACGCAGCCGTCATACCGCTCAGGAAGGAGATGCGTTCTGTCTCCTAGAGATGAACGTACTTTGGTGCAAATCAATCCCAGAACAACAGGAAAGGACCTTGTGAAGATGCTGGAGGAAACAGGTACAAAGGTATCTATATCCACAGTCAAACGAGTCCTATATCGACATAACCTGAAAGGCTGCTCAGCAAGGAAGAAGCCACTGCTCAAAAACCGCCATAAAAAAGCCAGACTACGGTTTGCAACTGCACATGGGGACAAAGATCGTACTTTTTGGAGAAATGTCCTCTGGTCTGATGAAACAAAAATAGAACTGTTTGGCCATAATGACCATCATTATGTTTGGAGGAATAAGACGGAGGCTTGCAAGCCGAAGAACACCATCCCAACCATGAAGCACGGGGGTGGCAACATCATGTTTTGGAGGTGCTTTGCTGCAGGAGGGACTGGTGCACTTCACACACTAGATGTCATCATGAGGTTGGAAAATTATGTGGATATATTGAGATATCTCCAGACATCAGTCAGGAAGTTAAAGATTGGTCGCAAATGGGTCTTCCAAGTGGACAATGACCCCAAGCATATTTCCAAAGATGTGGAATAATGGCTTAAGGACAACAAAGTCAAGGCCATCACAAAGCCCTGACCTCAATACTTTCGAAAATTGTGGGCAGAACTGAAAAGGCGTGTGCGAGCAAGGAGGCCTACACACCTGACTCCGTTACACCAGCTCTGTCAGGAGGAATGGGCCAAAATTCACACAAATTATCATGGGAAGCTTGTTGAAGGCTACCCGAAATGTTTAACCCAAGTTCAACAATCTAAAGGCAATGCTACCTAATACTAATTGAGTGTATGTAAATTTCTGACCCACTGGGAATGTCATGAAAGAAACAAAAGCTGAATCAAATCATTATCTCTTCTATTATTCTGAAATTTCACATTCTTAAAATAAAGTGGTGATCCTAACTGACCTAAGAACAGGGAATTTTTGACTTTGATTAAATGTCAGGAATTGTGAAAAACTATGTTTAAGGGTGTATGTAAACTTCCGACTTCAACTGAAGGTACATGTACAACATCAATTTGCATGTTTCCTAATTGGCCTAGTTGAGACAAAGAAGTGGGTACTTGTTTGTGCCTCAATTGCAGTTCCATTATTTTCTGTATGCACGGACTATTCCCCCTTTGGACACATGACTCATGCCGTGATACATTTGTCCAAGGTAACCCAACAGTACCGGTGGCTAATCGTAAAACCCTCCCCGTACGTAGCCAACGGAAATGGCAATAATTGTTTACGGTAACCAACCGGTAGCCACTGAAACAGAGTAGCTTGTTACTGGCTGGAGAAGACAATAGGGCCTTCTCTCTCGACTTTGGGAGGAAATACCTCCCTAAGCAAGGAGCTCAATGGATTCTTAAAACAGAAACCACCTGCAGAATGACATTTCCAGGACTAAAATCATGACATCCCCCTTCCCCCACATTTCTTCAAAAACAATTAAATACAAAAATAAACAAGCGAAAATAACAAATACAATTTCAATTACAACCCTTGAAAACTTCACAAAGAACAAAAACTAAATCCCATAAGGTAATTCAAGGAATAGTAAAATAACAAAAGTTATTGTTGTGGCTCAGTCGGTAGGGAGCGGCTCAGTCGGTAGGGAGCGGCTCAGTCGGTAGGGAGCGGCTCAGTCGGTAGGGAGCGGCTCAGTCGGTAGGGAGCGGCTCAGTCGGTTGGCAGCGGCTCAGTCGGTTGGGAGCGGCTCAGTCGGTAGGGAGCGGCTCAGTCGGTAGGGAGCGGCTCAGTCGGTAGGGAGCGGCTCAGTCGGTAGGGAGCGGCTCAGTCGGTAGGGAGCGGCTCAGTCGGTAGGGAGCGGCTCAGTCGGTAGGGAGCGGCTCAGTCGGTATAGTATGGTGCTTGCAACGATAGGGTTGTGGATTTGATTCCCACGCGGGACCGGTATGAAAATGTATTCTCTCTCTACTGTAAATCACTCTGGATGAAAGTGTCTGCTAACTAAAAAAAATACCATTAAGTTAGTATTTTCTTTCATTGGTTTAAAACATAAAAAAAAAAAACTTACTTCATTTGGGAGTTTCCTTAGCAACCGTGTACCTTTATGCTTTACATGCAGAGTCTCACTAACTGGTCTCCAAACAGAACCCAACTGTGCTCAACCTCACTGTAAATATTTGTCCATCAATACCTAGCAACATAACTGTCTCATTGTCTCCTTTCCCAATCCCACAAAGTCTATTCAATGTGTTTTCTGAAGATCCCTGTTCAAACAGTGATGCTGATGGTTGGCAGAGAGGCAAACATTCTCCAGACAAAAGACAATGGAGATTCGTTTTTACAAGAAGCTCTGGACCCGAGTGATGGGTGTCTTTAGCAACATAACGACATGAGGGAAGACGGGGAACAGAACAACTGAAAAGGTACATCTATTACATATCTGTGACTCAGCCTTCACACTCAATACCACCTCCTCCTACTCCTCCTCCTCTTCTTGTCCTCCTCCTCTTCTTCTCCCCCTGTTCTCTTCTCCTCCTCCTCCTCCTCCTCCTCTTCTCTTCCACTCCTCCTCCACATCTTCTCCTCCTCCTCTTCTCCTTCTCCCCTCTCCTCTTCCTCTCCTCCTCCTGCCCCTCTACTCCTCTTCTCCTCCTCCTCCAACTCTTCTCCTCCTCCTCCATCTCTCCTCCTCTTCTCCCCCTCCTCCTTCTCTCCTCCTCTTCGCCTCCTCTCCTCTCCTCTTCTCCTCTTCCTCCATTCCTCCTCTTCTTCTCCTCCTCCTCTCCTCCTTCTCTTCTCCTCCTCCTCCTCCTCCCCCTCTTCTCCTTCCCCTCCACTCCTCCTCCTCTCCTCCTCCTCTTCTTCTCCCCCTGCTCTCTTCTCCACCTCCTCCTCCTCCTCCCCCTCTTCTCCTTCCCCTCCACTCCTCCTCCTCTCCTCCTCCTCTTCTCTTCCACTCCTCCTCCACATCTTCTCCTCCTCCTCCTCTTCTCCTTCTCCCCCTCCTCTTCCTGTCCTCCTCCTGCCCCTCTTCTCCTCTTCTCCTCCTCCTCCCCCCTTCTCCTCCTCCTCCTCCATCTCTCCTCCTCTTCTCCCGCTCCTCCTTCTCTCCTCCTCTTCGCCTCCTCTCCTCTCCTCTTCTCTCCTTCCTCCATTCCTCATCTTCTCATCCTCCTCCGCCTCCTCCTCCCCTCATCTCCTCCTCCTCCTCCTTCTCTCCTCTCCTCCTCCACTCCTCCTTCTCTCCTCATATCCTCCTCCTCCTCTTCTCCTCCACTCCTCCTTCCCTCCTCCTCCTCTTCTCCTCCTCCTCTTCCTTCTCAACTCCTCTTCTTCTCCTCCACTCCTCCTCCTCTTCCTCCTCTCCTCTTCTCCTTCTCCTCCTCCTACACTCCTCCTTCTCTCCTCATATCCTCCTCTTCTCCTCCTCCACTCCTCCTTCTCTCCTCCTTCTCTTCCTCTACTCCTCCTCCACTCATACTTCTCTTCTCCTCCTCCTTCTCTCCTTCTCCTTCTCTCCTCCTACTTCTCTCCTCCTACTTCTCTCCTCCTACTTCTCTCCTCCACCTCTTCCCCTCCTCCCTCTTCTCATCCTCCTCCTTCTCCTACTGTCTGTGTTGACCTTACACTTGCAGAAGGAGAGAGCGAGAAAAAAAGAGACAGAGGGGATATCGGATCAGGTCCGTGTGTGTCGTCGACCCTGTAACCAGTCCAATCATCACACCCTGTTTTGACGGATGGAGGGCAATTATTTTGGAGCTGCTCAGGCCCTGACAGACGGGGAGAGAGTCCCTGGTGTTAGTCTCCACAATTCAGAGGTTAAATGCCTGCTCTTCGCAGATGCCGTGTGCCTGCTGTCACCCACAGCACATGGTCTATAGCAGAGCTGGTCCCTGACAAGATCCAGATCTCAGGGAATTACCCCAAAGTTCTCAATTGCACAAAATATATAGAGTACGGCCCACACTTACTTATGTTTAAACATAAGCTAATCTGGACACCTACAGTGGGGCAAAAAAGTATTTAGTCAGCCACAAATTGTGCAAGTTCTCCCACTTAAAAGATGAGAGAGGCCTGTATTTTCATCATAGGTACACTTCAACTATGACAGACAAAATGAGAAAGAAAAATTCCAGAAAATCACATTGTAGAATTTTTAATGAATTTATTTGCAAATGATGGTGGAAAATAATTATTTTGGTCAACTACAAACAAGAAAGATTTCAAGCTCTCACAGACCTGTAACTTCTTCTTTAAGAGGCTCCTCTGTCCTCCACTCGTTACCTGTATTAATGGCACCTGTTTGAACTTGTTATCAGTATAAAATACACCTCTCCACAACCTCAAACAGTCACACTCCAAACTCCACTATGGCCAAGACCAAAGAGCTGTCAAAGGACACCAGAAACAAAATTGTAGACCTGCACCAGGCTGGGAAGACTGAATCTGCAATAGGTAAGCAGCTTGGTTTGAAGAAATCAACTGTGGGAGCAATTATTAGGAAATGGAAGACATACAAGACCACTGATAATCTCCCTCGATCTGGGGCTCCACGCAAGATCTCACCCCATGGGACAAAATGATCACAAGCAAAAATCGCAGAACCAGACGGGGGGGACCTAGTGAATGACCTGCAGAGAGCTGGGACCAAAGTAACAAAGCATACCATCAGTAACACACTACGCCGCCAGGGACTCAAATCCTGCAGTGCCAGACGTGTCCCCATGCTTCAGCCAGTACATGTCCAGGCCCGTCTAAAGTTTGCTAGAGAGCATTTGGATGATCCAGAAGAAGATTGGGAGAATGTCATATGGTCAGATGAAACCAAAATATAACTTTTTGGTAAAAACTCAACTCGTCGTGTTTGGAGGACAAAGAATGCTGAGATGCATCCAAAGAACACCATACCTACTGTGAAGCATGGGGGTGGAAACATCATGCTTCGGGGCTGTTTTTCTGCAAAGGGACCAGGATGACTGATCCGTGTAAAGGAAAGAATGAATGGGGCCATGTATCGTGAGATTTTGAGTGAAAACCTCCTTTCATCAACAAGGGCATTGAAGATGAAACGTGGCTGGGTCTTTCAGCATGACAATGATCCCAAACACACCGCCCGGGCAACGAAGGAGTGGCTTCGTAAGAAGCATTTCAAGGTCCTGGAGTGGCCTAGCCAGTCTCCAGATCTCAACCCCATAGAAAATCTTTGGAGGGAGTTGAAAGTCCGAGGAGATCTGCATTGAGGAATGGGCCAAAATACCAGCAATAGTGTGGGAAAACCTTGTGAAGACTTACAGAAAACGTTTGCCCTCTGTCATTGCCAACAAAGAGTATGTAACAAAGTATTGAGATAAACTTTTGTTATTGACCAAATACTTATTTTCCACCATAATTTGCAAATAAATTCATTAAAAATCATACAATCTGATTTTCTGGATTTTTAGTTGAAGTGTACCTATGATGAAAATTACAGGCCTCGCTCATCTTTTTAAGTGGGATAACTTGCACAATTGGTGGCTGACTAAATACTTTATGCCCCACTGTAAATGAGGCAGTGAATGAACTGAGAGAGAAAGCACATAGGGCATTCTACGCCATTAAAAAAAAATATATTACAATTGTTATACCTGTTTAAATGTGTCTAAAACTAATTGAATGTGTCTTTCAAATGATTGCACTCTATTGCAGTGAGGTGTGTAGCCCACTTGCAAAACAAGATGTCACCGAATGGGACTAACACCCTATTGAAACCCTGAGTTCTGTAAGATTCTCTTACATGTCCAGAGGAAAACTAAGAAACAATTCATGCAGGGGAGAATTAGGCCAATATCCACTGATAATAAAAACAAAAAAAACATTGAAAATACAGTGACCCCTCTCATATCTCATACCAATTCTTGCAATGCCAAGTTCACAACACAGTCCCCCCCAAAAAAACGACCTTACCTACCGAGTAACACAAGCAAAAAGTGAAATGCAGTGTTATCTGGACCTACATGGATGGTATTGAACATGGTGTACTGATCAAAATGTCATGTACTGTCATGTTGTGTCTTGTCTCTGTCCTTTCCCTTCACCCTGTCTCCCTCTGCTGGTCGTTGTTAGGTTACCTTTTCTCCCCCGCTTTCCCCCAGCTGTTCCTTGTCTCCTCTAACTACCCATTCACCCCGTTTCCCACCTGTTCCCTTTTTCCCTCTGATTAGGTCCCTATATCTCTCTCTGTTTCTGTTCCTGTCCTTGTCGGATTCTTGTTTGTTGTGTTTCATGCCTGAGCCAGACTATCGTCATGTTTGCTGTAACCTTGTCCTGTCCTGTCGGAATCTGCCGGTCTATCTGAGCCTACCTATGTTTGGTTATTAAAGAAGCTCTGTTTAAGTTAGTTCGCTTTTGGGTCCTCATTCACTCACCATAACAGAAGAATCCGACCAAGAATGGACCCAGCGACTTCGGATCCTCTCCACTCAGCCGTCGGGATCCAGGGAGCGATGCTAGGCAGACACGAGCAGGAAGTGTCTGCTGCTCGACATGCCGTTGAGACCCTGGCCACCCAAGTCTCCAACCTCACAGAACAGGTTCACCATCTCCGCCTCGATCCACCGGCCACTTCCAGGGCTTTCGAATCTCCGGAGCCCAGAATCAATAACCCGCCGTGTTACTCTGGGGAGCCCACTGAATGCCGCTCGTTCCTCACCCAGTGTGATATTGTGTTTTCTCTCCAGCCCAACACTTACTCCAGGAGCACTGCTCGTGTCGCCTACGTCATATCTCTCCTTATTGGACGGGCTCGTGAGTGGGGCACGGCAATCTGGGAGGCAAGGGCTGAGTGTACTAACCAGTATCAGGACTTTAAGGAGGAGATGATACGGGTTTTTGATCGATCTGTTTTTGGGGAGGAGGCTTCCAGGGCCCTGTCTTCCCTATGTCAAGGCAATCGATCCATAACAGACTACTCTATTGAGTTTCGCACTCTTGCTGTCTCCAGTGGCTGGAACGAGCCGGCCTTGCTCGCTCGTCTTCTGGAGGGTTTCCGCGCAGAGGTAAAGGATGAGATTCTCTCCCGGGAGGTTCCTTCCAGCGTGGATTCCTTGATTGAACTCGCTATTCGCATTGAGCGACGGGTTGATCTTCGTCACCGAGCTCGTGGAAAGGAGCTCGCGCTCTCCGTCGCCTCCCTCTCCGCATCACTACCATCTTCCTCTGCCGGCTCGGGTGCTGAGCCCATGCAGCTGGGAGGTATCCGCATCTCGACTAAGGAGAGGGAACGGAGAATCACCAACCGCCTCTGTCTCTATTGCGGTTCCGCTGGTCATTTTGTCACTTCATGTCCAGTAAAAGGCCAGAGCTCGTCAGTAAGCGGAGGGCTACTGGTGAGCGCTACTACTCCTGTCTCTCCTTCAAGATCCTGCACTACCTTGTCGGTCCATCTACGCTGGACCGGTTCGTCAGCTTCCTGCAGTGCCTTAATAGACTCTGGGGCGGAGGGCTGTTTTATGGACGAGACCTGGGCTCGGGAACATGACATTCCTCTCAGACAGTTAAAGGAGCCCACGGCCTTGTTCGCCCTGGATGGTAGTCCTCTCCCCAGGATTCAGCGTGAGACGCTACCTTTAACCCTCACTGTTTCTGGTAATCATAGTGAAACCATTTCTTTTTTAATTTTTCGTTCACCTTTTACACCTGTTGTTTTGGGCCATCCCTGGCTAGTTTGTCATAATCCTTCCATTAATTGGTCTAGTAATTCTATCCTCTCCTGGAACGTCTCTTGTCATGTGAAATGTTTAATGTCTGCTATCCCTCCTGTTTCCTCTGTCTCTTCTTCACAGGAGGAGCCTGGTGATTTGACAGGGGTGCCGGAGGAATATCACGATCTGCGCACGGTGTTCAGTCGGTCCAGGGCCACCTCTCTTCCTCCACACCGGTCGTATGATTGTAGTATTGATCTCCTTCCGGGAACCACCCCCCCCCCCGGGGTAGACTATACTCTCTGTCGGCTCCCGAACGTAAGGCTCTCGAAGATTATTTGTCTGTAGCTCTTGACGCCGGTACCATAGTCCCCTCCTCCTCTCCCGCCGGAGCGGGGTTTTTTTTTGTCAAGAAGAAGGACGGGTCTCTGCGCCCCTGCATAGATTATCGAGGGCTGAATGACATAACAGTGAAGAATCGTTATCCGCTTCCTCTTATGTCTTCAGCCTTCGAGATCCTGCAGGGAGCCAGGTTTTTCACTAAGTTGGACCTTCGTAACGCTTACCATCTCGTGCGCATCAGGGAGGGGGACGAGTGGAAGACGGCGTTTAACACTCCGTTAGGGCACTTTGAATACCGGGTTCTTCCTTTCGGCCTCGCTAACGCTCCAGCTGTCTTTCAGGCATTAGTCAATGATGTCCTGAGAGACATCTTTGTTTTCGTTTACCTTGACGATATCCTGATTTTTTCACCGTCACTCCAGATTCATGTTCAGCACGTTCGACGTGTCCTCCAGCGCCTTTTAGAGAATTGTCTTTTTGTGAAGGCTGAGAAGTGCACTTTTCATGCCTCCTCCGTCACATTTCTCGGTTCTGTTATTTCCGCTGAAGGCATTAAGATGGATCCCGCTAAGGTCCAAGCTGTCATTGATTGGCCCGTCCCTAAGTCACGCGTCGAGCTGCAGCGCTTTCTCGGCTTCGCAAACTTCTATCGTCGTTTCATCCGTAATTTCGGTCAGGTGGCAGCTCCTCTCACAGCCCTTACTTCTGTCAAGACGTGCTTTAAGTGGTCCGTTTCCGCCCAGGGAGCTTTTGATCTCCTCAAGAATCGTTTTACATCCGCTCCTATCCTTGTTACACCTGACGTCTCTAGACAGTTCGTTGTCGAGGTTGACGCGTCAGAGGTGGGCGTGGGAGCCATCCTTTCTCAGCGCTCCCTCTCTGACGACAAGGTCCACCCATGCGCGTATTTTTCTCATCGCCTGTCGCCGTCGGAACGTAACTATGATGTGGGTAACCGCGAACTGCTCGCCATCCGGTTAGCTCTAGGCGAATGGCGACAGTGGTTGGAGGGGGCGACCGTTCCTTTTGTCGTTTGGACTGACCATAGGAACCTTGAGTACATCCGTTCTGCCAAACGACTTAATGCGCGTCAGGCGCGTTGGGCGCTGTTTTTCGCTCGTTTCGAGTTCGTGATTTCTTATCGTCCGGGCTCTAAGAACACCAAGCCTGATGCTTTGTCTCGTCTCTTCAGTTCTTCAGTAGCCTCCACTGACCCCGAGGGGATTCTCCCTGAGGGGCGTGTTGTCGGGTTGACTGTCTGGGGAATTGAGAGGCAGGTAAAACAAGCGCTCACTCACACTCCGTCGCCGCGCGCTTGTCCTAGGAACCTTCTTTTCGTTCCCGTTCCTACTCGTCTGGCCGTTCTTCAGTGGGCTCACTCTGCCAAGTTAGCCGGCCACCCTGGCGTTCGGGGTACGCTTGCTTCCATTCGCCAGCGTTTTTGGTGGCCCACCCGGGAGCATGACACGCGTCGTTTCGTGGCTGCTTGTTCGGTCTGCGCGCAGACTAAGTCCGGTAACTCTCCTCCTGCCGGCCGTCTCAGGCCGCTTCCTATTCCCTCTCGACCGTGGTCTCACATCGCCTTAGATTTTGTCACCGGACTGCCTTCGTCAGCGGGGAAGACTGTTATTCTTACGGTTGTCGATAGGTTCTCTAAGGCGGCTCATTTCATTCCCCTTGCTAAGCTTCCTTCTGCTAAAGAGACGGCACAAATCATCATCGAGAATGTTTTCAGAATTCATGGCCTTCCGTCAGACGTCGTTTCGGACAGAGGTCCGCAATTCACGTCTCAATTTTGGAGGGAGTTTTGCCGTTTGATTGGGGCTTCCGTCAGTCTCTCTTCCGGCTTTCACCCCCAGTCTAACGGTCAAGCAGAACGGGCCAATCAGACTATTGGTCGCATCTTACGCAGTCTTTCTTTTCGTAACCCTGCGTCTTGGTCAGAACAGCTCCCCTGGGCAGAATACGCCCACAACTCGCTTCCTTCGTCTGCGACCGGGCTATCTCCTTTTCAGAGTAGCCTCGGGTACCAGCCTCCGCTGTTCTCATCTCAGTTCGCCGAGTCCAGCGTCCCCTCCGCTCAGGCTTTTGTCCAACGTTGCAAGCGCACCTGGAAGAGGGTCAGGTCTGCACTTTACCGTTATAGGACGCAGACTGTGAGGGCTGCTAATAAGCGTAGAACTAAGAGTCCTAGATATTGTCGCGGTCAGAGAGTTTGGCTCTCCACTCAGAACCTTCCCCTTAAGACCGCTTCTCGCAAGTTGACCCCGCGGTTCATTGGTCCGTTCCGTATTTCTCGGGTCATTAATCCTGTCGCAGTTCGACTTCTTCTTCCGCGATACCTTCGTCGCGTCCACCCGGTCTTCCATGTCTCCTGCATCAAGCCCGTCCTTCGCGCCCCCGCTCGTCTTCCCCCCCCCCCCCCCATCCTTGTCGAGGGCGCACCCATCTACAGGGTCCGTAGAATTTTGGACATGCGTCCTCGGGGCCGTGGTCACCAGTACCTCGTAGATTGGGAGGGGTACGGTCCTGAGGAGAGGAGTTGGGTTCCCTCTCGGGACGTGCTGGACCGTGCGCTGATCGAGGATTTCCTCCGTTGCCGCCAGGTTTCCTCCTCGAGTGCGCCAGGAGGCGCTCGGTGAGTGGGGGGGTACTGTCATGTACTGTCATGTTGTGTCTTGTCTCTGTCCTTTCCCTTCACCCTGTCTCCCTCTGCTGGTCGTTGTTAGGTTACCTTTTCTCCCCCGCTTTCCCCCAGCTGTTCCTTGTCTCGTCTAACTACCCATTCACCCCGTTTCCCACCTGTTCCCTTTTTCCCTCTGATTAGGTCCCTATATCTCTCTCTGTTTCTGTTCCTGTCCTTGTCGGATTCTTGTTTGTTGTGTTTCATGCCTGAGCCAGACTATCGTCATGTTTGCTGTAACCTTGTCCTGTCCTGTCGGAATCTGCCGGTATATCTGAGCCTACCTATGTTTGGTTATTAAAGAAGCTCTGTTTAAGTTAGTTCGCTTTTGGGTCCTCATTCACTCACCATAACACAAAACCTTAGAAAACCCTTGACAGAGTACAGGCTCAGAGAACACGGCCTTGCCATTGAGAAGGGTAGACACGGGGAAAACCTGGCTCCCTATAGAGGAAAGGCTGAAGAGGAAAGGCTGAGATAGAACTGGGGGATCTACAGTTAGAGACCGTCATATCACCACATGTGAAGGTTTCAAAGACCTCTCTCTGTGGGTTGGCAGAGAACTACATTGCTGCCTTCCATAGGATGAGAGAGAGGAGAGATGAGAGAGGAGACAGACAGACAGACAGACAGACAGACAGACAGACAGACAGACAGACAGACAGACAGACAGACAGACAGACAGACAGACAGACAGAGACAGACAGACAGACAGACAGACAGACAGACAGACAGACAGACAGACAGACAGACAGACAGACAGACAGACAGACAGACAGACAGACAGACAGACAGACAGACAGGAATTAGACCCAACCAAATCATGAGAAAACAAAAATATAATTATTTGACACACTAGAACTATAATCCTATTTGGCCCTAAACAGAGAGTTCACAGTGGCAGAATACCTGACCACTGTGACTGACCCAAAAATAAGGAAAGCTTTGACAAAGTACAGACTCAGTGAGCATAGCCTTGCTATTGAGAAAGGTCGCCGTAGGCAGACATGGATCTCAAGAGAAGACAGGCTATGTGCTCACTGCCCACAAAATTAGTTGGAAACTGAGCTGCACTTCCTAACCTCCTGCCCAATGTATGATCACATTAGAGGGACATGTTTCCCTCAGATTACACAGACCCACAAAGAATTCGAAAACAAATCCAACTTTACTAAACTCCCATATCTATTGGGTGAAATACCACAGTGTGCCGTCACAGCAGCAAGATCTGTGACCTGTTGCCACAAGAAAAGGGCAACCAGTGAAGAACAAACACCATTGTAAATACAACCCATATTTATGCTTATTTATTTTCCCTTTCGTACTTTAACTAGTTGCACATCGTTACAGCGCTGTACTTATACATAAAATGACATTTGAAATGTCTTTATTATTTTGGAACTTTTGTAAGCGTAATGTTTACAGTTAATTGTTTATTGTTTATTATCTATTTCACTTGCTATGGCAATGTAAACATATGTTTCACATGCTAATAAAGCTCTTCAGTTGAAATTAAACAGAGAGAGAGAGAGAGAGAGAGAGAGACAGAGAGAGACAGAGAGAGAGAGAGAGAGAGAGAGAGAGAGAGAGAGAGAGAGAGAGAGAGAGAGAGAGAGAGAGAGAGAGAGAGAGAGAGAGAGAGAGAGAGAGAGAGAGAGTCCCCATTTTTTACATGAACATACATTTGGATGTGTGTGCGTTTGTGCGACATTCGAAAAGCAATTACATAGAACAAAGGGGGAATAAAACACTGGAACACTATCCAGTAAGTGGTTGCCAGTAGTTCATTGTGGGTAGATTAATAAAATGGAGCAGTGTCACCCAAATGTAATGCATCCTGCTGTTATGCCTTCTGCAATGTATTTTTAAAACTAATTTACTATTAGGTAACTGTTTCAACAGTATTTTGGGGGGTTTACTTAACTTTTCCGTTGAACTTATACCTAAACAAAATTAATAAGAATCTTAGCCCAAATTTAGCTCAAACTTGAGGAAGTTTTGGCAAAAAAATTCTGTCAACTTGTCTGATATGTAAATTCAACTTATACTGAACAAAGAACAGAAATGTAAAGTGTTAGTCCCATGTTTCATAACATGAAACAAAAGATCCCAGAAAATGTTGTTTTATGGAATTTGAATTACGTCCAAGCGGCCACACAAACGCAGACCATGTGTCACCATGCCCCGGACCTCCACATCGAGCTTCTTCACCTGCGGGATCGTCTCAGACCAGCCACCCAGACAGCTGAAGAAGCTAAAATATTTTTGTGGGGAAAAACACATTTTAATTGGCTGGGCCTGGCTCCCGAGTGGGTGGCTGGGAGCCATGGCTGTGCCCCTGACCAGTCATGTGAAATCCATAGATTAGGGCCTAGTTTATTTATTTAAATTGACCCATTTCCTTAAATGAACTGTAACTCAGTAAAAGCGTTGAAATTGTTTCGTGTTGTGTTAGTGTTTTGGTTCATTCTATGTATTATTTTATTATATTATTTAAAAAGTCTCCAGTTACACACGCGCCAGGTCACTGACCTCCCTGTAGGCAGTCTCATGGCTGTCAGGATATCAGGCCGTCATGTCGTCATGCCGATGGTGTTGGAGACATGCTCAGTGTACTAAAATGGTCTCCTTCTGCAGCCAATCCAAGAGATGTTCCTCATCCCAGTAGAGTTGTGTTGAACACAGTGTATTTACATGCATGTTCAACATGCAGACCTCATTACTCACATAACTCAGTAGTAAACTTGTTAAAATTGGACCCACATTACTTAAGATGCTAAAAATATTGTAAAAGTTCCTCAAGCTGTACTTTAATATTGGCAATCAATCAATACAAGCAATACAATCAATCAATACAATCAATCAATCAATACAATCAATCAATTAATCAATACAATCAATTAATACAATCAAACAATGCAATCAATTAATCAATACAATTAATCAATACAATCAATCAATACAATCAATCAATACAATCAATCAATCAATTAATCAATACAATCAATCAATACAATCAATACAATCAATCAATACAATCAATCAATGAATCAATACAATCAATCAATACAATCAATCAATTAATCAATACAATCAATCAATACAATCAATACAATCAATCAATCAATCAATTAATCAATACAATCAATCACACAATCAATACAATCAATGAATCAAAACAATCAATCAATAAAATGATTTTTCATTTTTCATCAGCCGATGTCACAAACTGCTGTACAGCGATGTGTAACACTGTGTGTACCCGTATCATTTACTACAAGTATTTAAACGTAAACTCATAATGACTAATTTAATCATTATTCAATAATCATGATTATACATGTAGATAATTGACAAGGAAGCAAGTACACTACTCCTCTGGCTGAAAAGTGAGGGAGAAATCTAAAAGTTAACTTTTTAATAAATTGAAAGAAAATTAAATATTTACAGTTGGCAAGCCGAAAGAGACAGGAAATTCAAATAAGCACCCCAACTCTTAATTTACTGTTGCCCCTAGTTACGACGGATAATGTAATAACGCACGGTAACGGGACACACTCTATGCGCCACCGCCAATCTCAAAACACTAGCTTTCATACATCACATTTAGTGACAAATTTGTACAAAACACCATCAGCTGTTGGATCCGGATTTTAACACATCACACGTCGTGCCAAATTATTAAAGTTGATTCGATTCCATGTAATCTGGACGTTGCAGAGGAACCAGAGGGGAGTGAATTAGTTTTATGAAGCAGGTGTCATGGCAACCACCAGGCTACTCTACTGAGAGTGTGTGTGTGCGCGCGCGCGCGTTGTGTCAGTTTGAAGCTAATGGCTGTGTATGGAGTGCCGGTATGATAAATGTAGTAATTGGAATAACTGATACAACCAAATAACCTCTATAAGCAATAACATGAGTTAGTCAGGATGCTAGCTTAATAAAAACACATTAGCCAGTCCTTTAATTAATGTGGTTTTCTGTAGCTCAGTTGAGAGACCTCTTGTGAAGCCAGGATAGTTGGATTGATTCCCGAAACCATCAAATCATAAATTATATAAAAGCACGCATCACTTCTATATGAAAATCACAACGCTTGTTGGTTTCAATGCCAGCAGATTTTTTTGCAACTTTTTGGTGACATTGGATTTTTTTGGGGGGCTGGCTGTTTTTTTAGTCAAAACCTTTATATTCTCCTGTAATGGCTAACTCAGACAACAGCTTTACTTACCCTGCTACATCCAACGCTGGGTGGATTTTACTTCTCCTGTTCTTCGGCTAAAAGCCAACATCAGAGTGGAGGGAGAAATAGAGCCTCCTACCGGACATATATCTACAGTACCTCCGGGAAGTATTCGGACAGATATGGGGCTGAATCCAGGAGAGTTACAGGCTGAAACTGGGAGAGTTACAGGCTGAAACCGGGAGAGTTACAGGCTGAAACCGGGAATATTACAGGCTGAAACCAAGAGAGTTACAGACTGAAACCGGGAGAGTTACAGGCTGAAATCGGGAGAGTTACAGGCTGAACCAGGGAGAGTTACAGGCTGAAACCATGAGAGTTACAGGCTGAAACCATGAGAGTTACAGGCTGAAACCATGAGAGTTACAGGCTGAAACTGGAAGAGTTACAGGCTGAAACCGGGAGAGTTACAGGCTGAAACCGGGAGAGTTACAGGCTGAAACCGGGAGAGTTACAGGCTGAAAGCGGGAGAGTTACAGGCTGAAAGCGGGAGAGTTACAGGCTGAAACCGGGAGAGTTACAGGCTGAAACCGGGAGAGTTACAGGCTGAAACCGGGAGAGTTACAGACTGAAACCGGGAGAGTTACAGACTGAAAGCGGGAGAGTTACAGGCTGAAACCGGGAGAGTTACAGGCTGAAACCATGAGAGTTACAGACTGAAACCATGAGAGTTACAGGCTGAAACCGGGAGAGTTACAGGCTGAAACCGGGAGAGTTACAGGCTGAAACCGGGAGAGTTACAGGCTGAAACCGGGAGAGTTACAGGCTGAAACCATGAGAGTTACAGACTGAAAGCAGGAGAGTTACAGGCTGAAACCGGGAGAGTTACAGGCTGAAACCGGGAGAGTTACAGGCTGAAACCATGATAGTTATAGACTGAAACTGGGAGAGTTACAGGCTGAAACCGGGAGAGTTACAGGCTGAAACCGGGAGAGTTACAGGCTGAAACCGGGAAAGTTACAGACTGAAACCATGAGAGTTACAGACTGAAAGGGGGAGAGTTACAGGCGGAAACCGGGAGAGTTACAGGCTGAAACCAGGATAGTTACAGGCTGAAACCGGGAGAGTTACAGGCTGAAACCGGGAGAGTTACTGCACTAAAACTTTTTCAACTTTTTATTATGTTACATTTTAAAAATAATTAAAACTTCCCTATCAATCTACTAACAATACCCCATAACGACAAAGCGAAAACAGACATTTTTCATTTTTTTATTTTAAAAAACAGAAATACCTTCTTTACATAAGTATTCAGACCCTTTGCTATGAGATTCTAAATTGAGCTCAGGTGCATCCTGTTTCCATTGATCATCCTTGAGATGATTCTACAATTTGATTGGAGTTCACTCACGATAAATTCAATTGATTGGATATGATATTGAAAGTCACACACCTGTCTATATGAAGGTCCCACAGTTGACAGTGCATGTCAGAGCAAAAACCAAGACATGAGGTCAAAGGAATAGTCTGTAGAGCTCCGAGACAGGATTGTGTCGAGGCACAGATCTGGAGAAGGGTAGCAAAAAAAATCTGCAGCACTGAAGGTCCCCAAGAACACAGTGGCCTCCATCATTCTTAAATGAAAGATGTTTGGAACAACCAAGATTCTTCCTAGAGCTGGCCGCACGACCAAACTGAGCAATCGGGGGAGAAGGGCCTTGGTCGGGGAGGTCTAGAGTTCCTCTGTGGAGATGGGGAAACCTTCCAGAAGGACAAACATCTCTGCAGCATTCCACCAATCAGGCCTTTATGGTAGAGTGGTCCGACGGAAGCAGCTCCTCAGTGAAAGGCACATGACAGCCTGCTGGGAGTTTGTCAAAAGGCACATAAAGACTCTCAGACCACGAGAAACAAGATTCTCTGGTCTGATGACACCAAGATTGAAATATTTGGCCTGAATGCCATGCGTCACATCTGGAGGAATTCTGGCACCATCCCTACCATCGCCCTTGAAGCATGGTTGTGGCAGCATCCCTACGGTGAAGCATGGTGGTGGCAGCATCCCTACGGTGAAGCATGGTGGTGGCAGCGTCATGCTGAGAGGATGTTCTTCAGCAGCGGGGGACTGGAATCGAGGCAAAGATGAACAGAGAAAAGTACATATAGTTCCTTGATGAAAACCTGCTCCAGAGCGTTCAGGACCTGAGACTGGGGAGAAGGTTCACCTTCCAACAGGACAACGACCCTAATCACACAGCGAAGACAACACTGGGGAGACCTGAAAATAGCTGTGCACCGACGCTCCCCATCCAACCTGACAGAGATAGAGGGGTTCTGCAGAGAAGAATGGGAGAAACTCCCCAAATACAGCTGTGCTAGGCTTGTAGCGTCATACCCAAGAAGAATCGATGTTGTAATCAATGCCAAAGGTGCTTCAGAGTTAGGGGTCTGAATACTTGTGTAAATGTGATATTTCCATCTTTCATTTGTAATAAATGTGAGAAAAAAAAATTAAAAAAAAATCTACAAACCTTTTTTTTACTATGACATTGTTAGGAATTGTATTGATGAGGAAAACAACTATTTAATCTATTTAAGGACAAAATGTGAAGAAGTAAAGAGGTATGAACACTTTTCCGGAGGCTATATATTTCACACATCCCGCTACATCTACCACAGAGCCTGCTATATCTACCACACAGTCTGATATATCACTCACACAGCCTGCTATATCTACCACACATCCTGTTATATCTACCACACAGCCTGCGATATGTACCACACAGGCTGTTATATCTACCACCTAGCCTGCTATATCTACTATAGTGGTCCTCTGTAGTGGTGCTCTGTAGTGGTCCTCTGTAGTGGTCCTTTGTCGTGGTTCTCTGTCATGGTCCTCTGTAGTGGGCCTCTGCCGTGGTCCTCTGTAGTGGTCCTCTGTAGTGGTTCTCTGTCGTGGTCCTCTGTAGTGATTCTTGTTGTGGTCCTCTGTAGTGGTCCTCTGTAGCAGCCTCTGTAGTGATCCTCTGTAGTGTGCCTCTGTAGTGGTCCTCTGTAATGGTCCTCTGTCATGGTCCTCTGTTGTGGTCCTCTGTTGTGATTCTTGTTGTGGTCCTCTGTAGTGGTCCTCTGTAGTGATTCTTGTTGTGGTCCTCTGTAGTGGTCCTCTGTAGCGGTCCTCTCTGTTGTGGTCCTCTGTAGTGGTGCTCTGTAGTGGTCCTCTGTAGTGGTCCTTTGTCGTGGTTCTCTGTCATGGTCCTCTGTAGTGGGCCTCTGCCGTGGTCCTCTGTAGTGGTCCTCTGTAGTGGTTCTCTGTCGTGGTCCTCTGTAGTGATTCTTGTTGTGGTCCTCTGTAGTGGTCCTCTGTAGCAGCCTCTGTAGTGATCCTCTGTAGTGTGCCTCTGTAGTGGTCCTCTGTAATGGTCCTCTGTCATGGTCCTCTGTTGTGGTCCTCTGTTGTGATTCTTGTTGTGGTCCTCTGTAGTGGTCCTCTGTAGTGATTCTTGTTGTGGTCCTCTGTAGTGGTCCTCTGTAGCGGTCCTCTCTGTTGTGGTCCTCTGTAGTGGTGCTCTGTAGTGGGCCTCTGTAGTGGTCCTCTGTAGTGGTCCTCTGTAGCGATCCTCTGTTGTGGTCCACTGTAGTGGTCCTCTGCCGTGGGCCTCTGCCGTGGGCCTCTGCCGTGGTCCTCTGCCGTGGTCCTCTGTAGTGGTCCTCTGTAGTGGTTCTCTGTCGTGGTCCTCTGTAGTGATTCTTGTTGTGGTCCTCTGTAGTGGTCCTCTGTAGCAGCCTCTGTAGTGATCCTCTGTAGTGGGCCTCTGTAGTGGTTCTCTGTCGTGGTCCTCTGTAGTGGTCCTCTGTAGTGGTCCTCTGTAGCAGCGTCTGTAGTGATCCTCTGTAGTGGGCCTCTGTAGTGGTTCTCTGAAGTGGTCCTCTGTAGTGGTCCTCTGTAGCAGCCTCTGTAGTGATCCTCTGTAGTGGTCCTCTGTAGTGGTTCTCTGTCGTGGTCCTCTGTAGTGGGCCTCTGTAGTGGTCCTCTGTAGTGGTCCTCTTTAGTTGTCATCTGTAGTGATTCTTGTTGTGGTTCTCTGTTGTGGTCCTCTGCAGTGGTCCTCTGTAGTGGTCCTCTGTAGTGGTCCTCTGTAGTGATTCTTGTTGTGGTCCTCTGTTGTGGTCCTCTGTAGTGGGCCTCTGTAGTGGGCCTCTGTAGTGGGCCTCTGTAGTGGGCCTCTGTAGTGGTCCTCTGTAGTGGGCCTCTGTAGTGGTCCTCTGTAGTGGGCCTCTGTAATGGGCCTCTGTAGTGGTCCTCTGTAGTGGGCCTCTGTAGTGGTCCTCTGTAGTGGGCCTCTGTAGTGGGCCTCTGTAGTGGGCCTCTGTAGTTGGCCTCTGTAGTGGGCCTCTGTAGTGTTCCTCTGTAGTGGTCCTCTGTAGTGGGCCTCTGTAGTGGTCCTCTGTAGTGGTCCTCTGTAGTGGTCCTCTGTAGTGGGCCTCTGTAGTGGTCCTCTGTAGTGGTCCTCTGTAGTGGGCCTCTGTAGTGGTCCTCTGTAGTGGTCCTCTGTAGTGGTCCTCTGTAGTGGGCCTCTGTAGTGGGCCTCTGTTGTGGTCCTCTGTAGTGGGCCTCTGTAGTGGTCCTCTGTAGTGGTCCTCTGTAGTGGTCCTCTGTAGTGGCCCTCTGTAGTGGTCCTCTTTAGTTGTCCACTGTAGTGAGTCTTGTTGTGGTCCTCTGTTGTGGTCCTCTGTAGTGGTCCTCTGTAGTGGTCCTCTGTAGTGGTCCTCTGTAGTGGTCCTCTGTAGCGGTCCTCTGTAGTGGTCCTCTGTAGCGGTCCTCTGTTGTGGTCCTCTGTAGTGGTCCTCTGTAGTGGTCCTCTGTAGTGGTTCTCTGTAGTGGTCCTCTGTAGTGGTCCTCTGTAGTGGGCCTCTGTAGTGGTCCTCTGTAGTGGTCGTCTGTAGTGGTCCTCTGTAGTGGGCCTCTGTAGTGGGCCTCTGTAGTGGTCCTCTGTAGTGGGCCTCTGTAGTGGTCCTCTGTAGTGATCCTCTGTAGTGGTCCTCTGTTTTTCAGTGGTAAAGCATGATGCTTACAATGCCAAGATAGTGGGTTTGTTTCCCGGGATCACCCATATGTGAAAATGTAAGCAAGCATGACTAAGTCACTTTGGATAAAAACATCTGGGAAATATCATTATTATATGAAAGCCAGTGTTAAGAAGGCAACCAATACAAGCTCTGACGATGGTCGAGAGGCAGAGACGTAAGCTTAATTATACTAAAGTGATAGTGGCAAGCGCAGTGTTCATGCTTTTCTCCTCTTTGAAGATATCCTTGAGTTAATCCCACTCAGCTGCAACGTTCAATCTTAGATCTGGGAGAGCTTTTCTTAATCAAAGTTTGAAAAAAACGTAAACGTTTTGTTGATTTCAGATACCAATTTCATTGCAGCAGCAAAACTCACAGAGTGAGAACCAATCACTCGTCTGTAAGAGAGACAGAGAGAGAGAGAGAACTCAGTGAATACAGGAGATAGACAGAGACGACAGGCAGACAGACAGACAGACAGGCAGGCAGGCAGACAGACAGGCAGACACGCTGACAGACAGACAGACAGACAGACAGACAGACAGGCAGACAGACAGACAGACTGACAGACAGACAGACAGACAGACAGACAGACAGACAGACAGACAGGCAGGCAGGCAGGCAGGCAAGCAGGCAGGCAGGCAGGCAGGCAGACAGACAGACAGACAGACAGACAGACAGACAGACAGACAGACAGACAGACAGACAGACAGAGAGCTCCACTCCGCCAGTCATTGACAGGAGGAGATAGACAGGCTTAATAATGTAAGCACTAGATCAACTCTTTGATCTGCTAGTGGCCACATGGGAAAAACCAAACAGGGCTGAATCAACTCGTTGATCTGTCACTGTCCACTGGGGATAAAACCAAACAGGGCTGAATCAACTCTTTGATCTGAGCACTGCTTCCTGTGCAAGTGTGTGTGTGTGTGTGTGTGTGCGCACGTGTGTGTGTGTGTGCACGTGTGTGTGCACGTGTGTGTGCATGTGTGTGTGCATGCGCATGCGTTTGTGTGTGCGTTTGTGTGACTGTGTGTGCTTGTGAATTCACCCATGCATATATATACATGCGTGTGCGTGTGTGTATGTGTGTGTGTGTGTGTGTGTGTGTGTGTGCATGTGTGTGTGCGTGCGCATGCGTTTGTGTGTGCGAGAGAGAGAGAGAGAGAGTGCTTGTGTGAGCGCATAGAAACCAGAGTTAACAAAGTCCTATCTCCTCAACGAGGGGGATTTGAGAGCAGTAACATACACACACATACACACTGTCATTAACGTGGTAACTTAGCAACTGAGCAAAGACTGAGCAAAGCCCATACACAGTAGAAGAACAACAGCAAGGTGGACTAATACAAGTTACAACACGTGACCTTTTGGTGTGCTATTGTGACATCATCATTGCATTTGACGTTTTATCATAAATTTGCTCACTATCGCGTTTTATACCAAAATTCAAATGAGTTATATTATTTCCTTGTCATCTGAAAACTAGCTCTCAATGAAATCTATTGCCCATGTAGATACAATATTGGTTTTTATTTCAGATGGCCTTACTGAGCTCTTCAGAGAGAGAGAGAGAGAGACAGTAACCTTGGGAAAATCCTCTGCATTATTATTAACAGCAGACTCGTACATTTCCTCAATGAAAACAATGTACTGAGCAAATGTCAAATTGGCTTTTTACCAAATTACCGTACAACAGACCATGTATTCACCCTGCACACCCTAATTGACAACCAAACAAACCAAAACAAAGGCAAAGTCTTCTCATGCTTTGTTGATTTCAAAAAAGCCTTCGACTCAATCTGGCATGAGGGTCTGCTATACAAACTGATGGAAAGTGGTGTTGGGGGTAAAACATACGACATTATAAAATCCATGTACACAAACAACAAGTGTGCGGTTAAAATTGGCAAAAAACACACACATTTCTTCACACAGGGTCGTGGGGTTAGACAGGGATGCAGCTTAAGCCCCAACCTCTTCAACATATATATCAACGAATTGGCAAGGGCACTAGAACAGTCTGCAGCACCCGGCCTCCCCCTGCTAGAATCCGAAGTCAAATGTCTGCTGTTTGCCGATGATCTGGTGCTTCTGTCACCAACCAAGGAGGGCCTACAGCAGCACCTAGATCTTATGCACAGATTCTGTCAGACCTGGGCCCTGACAGTAAATCTCAGTAAGACCAAAATAATGGTGTTCCAAAAAAGGTCCAGTCACCAGGACCACAAATACAAATTCAATCTAGACACTGTTGCCCTAGAGCACACAAAAAACTATACATACCTTGGCCTAAACATCAGCTCCACAGGTAACTTCCACAAAGCTGTGAACGATCTGAGAGACAAGGCAAGAAGGGCATTCTATGCCATCAAAAGAAACATAAATTTCAACATACCAATTAGGATTTGGCTAAAAATACTTGAATCAGTCATAGAGCCCATTGCCCTTTATGGTTGTGAGGTCTGGGGTCCGCTCACCAACCAAGACTTCACAAAATGGGACAAACACCAAATTGAGACTCTGCACGCAGAATTCTGCAAAAATATCCTCCGTGTACAACGTAGAACACCAAATAATGCATGCAGAGCAGAATTAGGCCGATACCCACTAATTATCAAAATCCAGAAAAGAGCCGTTAAATTCTACAACCACCTAAAAGGAAGTGATTCACAAACCTTCCATAACAAAGCCATCACCTACAGAGAGATGAACCTGGAGAAGAGTCCCCTAAGCAAGCTGGTCCTGGGGCTCTGTTCACAAACACAAACACACCCTACAGAGCCCCAGGACAACAGCACAATTAGACCCAACCAAATCATGAGAAAACAAAAAGATAATTACTTGACACATTGGAAAGAATTAACAAAAAAACAGAGCAAACTAGAATGCTATTTGGCCCTAAACAGAGAGTACACAGCGGCAGAATACCTGACCACTGTGACTGACCCAAAATTAAGGAAAGCTTTGACTATGTACAGACTCAGTGAGCATAGCCTTGCTATTGAGAAAGGCCGCCGTAGGCAGACATGGCTCTCAAGAGAAGACAGGCTATGTGCTCACTGCCCACAAAATGAGGTGGAAACTGAGCTGCACTTCCTAACCTCCTGTCCAATGTATGACCATATTAGAGAGACATATTTCCCTCAGATTACACAGATCCACAAAGAATTCGAAAACAAATCCAAATTTGAAAAACTCCCATATCTACTGGGTGAAATTCCACAGTGTGCCATCACAGCAGCAAGATTTGTGACCTGTTGCCACGAGAAAAGGGCAACCAGTGAAGAACACACACCATTGTAAATACAACCCATATTTATGCTTATTTATTTTATCTTGTGTCCTTTAACCATTTGTACATTGTTAAAACACTGTATATATATATATAATATGACATTTGTAATGTCTTTACTGTTTTGAAACCTCTGTATGTGTAATGTTTACTGTTAATTTTTGTTGTTTTTCACTTTATATTTTCACTTTGTATGTTGTCTACCTCACTTGCTTTGGCAATGTTAACACATGTTTCCCATGCCAATAAAGCCCTTGAATTGAATTGAATTGAATTGAGAGAGAGAGACAGAGAGAGAGAGAGAGAGAGAGAGAGAGAGAGAGAGAGAGAGAGGGAGAGAGGGAGAGAGAGAGAGAGAGGGAGAGAGAGAGACAGAGAGAGAGAGAGAGAGACGGAGAGAGAGACAGACAGAGAGACAGACAGAGAGACAGACAGAGAGAGAGAGACACAAAGAGAGAGAGAGACACAGAGAGACAGAGATATATATATATAGAGAGAGACAGGTATATATATATATATATATAGAGAGAGAGAGACAGGGAGGGAGGGAGAGAGGGAAATGGACAGTCTCACCATTCATTAGGACACACACACCTCACCACACGCTGGCCCTCTCCCACATACAGGCCATATCACAGTGGAGACCTCTAATGAGTTACAGGCCTACACGTTATCTCAATGAGGGGGTTCACAACCACTAACCCCCCTGTAACCCTCTGCCACACACACACACAATCATGCATGCAGGTACACTCACACGTACACACACTACTATGCCTTAGAGAAAAAGTCACTAATCGGCTCCTTGACACGTGTTTGTTGAGATGTCATCTCCCGTTTTGACTGAGAAGCGACGGCCCCCTTCAAACACTCGAAGCAACATGTCATCAGGTGTTGCTGATTGAGGTCAGTGTGAATAGTTTTTTTTTTCCATCTCAAGACAATCCGATTAATCTCTGATGTGTCCTCCTCTATTGTGAAAACCGCAGATCTAGATCTTTGTTTTTTCTATGTTGTAAACCCCTCGCAGTGAGGCTGGTGTTGATGTCCCTTAGTTTATTAAAAGTCCTGTTCTTTTTCTTAAGTCCCCAAGAACCCACTCTCTTCGCACCGTTCCTGTCTCTGTACATTTCACAGAGAGATGGAGAGAGAGAAAAGGAGAGAGAGAGAGAGAGAGAGAGCGAGGATTGGCACCTTGTCCTGTTTGTCGTCCTAGTCCTCAAAACCAGTCAATACCTGTGACCTCTAGACACCTCAACTGCTTTCCCTAAATTAGCATGCTTTCAAAATCATGCCCAAATCATCAAAATAACCTTCTATCGTGAGAAAGGGACTGTGTAGGCATAATGTCAAACAGACTTTCAGTTTGATATTAGCTTTGAGGTTATTTGGATGTGAAATACGCACTCACAACAAGGTTGAGTCTTCGGTGACTCACAGTGAACCTGTCGACCTATTTTAGATTTAAAGAGAGCAACCACTTTCTGTCGTCTTCCTTAGTCTAGCGCAATTTACAGAAATGAAAAAAAACGACCTCAAATTGGACGTTCTTAACTAGGTACTTATCTGTACTTAACATCTGGATGGTCCTGTGAGTCAGACTGGCTGGTCCTGTGAGTCAGACTGGCTGGTCCTGTGAGTCAGACTAGCTGGTCCTGTGAGTCAGACTGGCTGGTCCTGTGAGTCAGACTGGCTGGTCCTGTGAGTCAGGCTGGATGGTCCTGTGAGTCAGACTGGCTGGTCCTGTGAGTCAGACTGGCTGGTCCTGTGAGTCAGACTGGCTGGTCCTGTGAGTCAGACTGGCTGGTCCTGTGAGTCAGACTGGATGGTCCTGTCTGTCAGACTGGCTGGTCCTGTGAGTCAGACTGGATGGTCCTGTGAGTCAGACTGGCTGGTCCTGTGAGTCAGACTGGATGGTCCTGTGAGTCAGACTGGATGGTCCTGTGAGTCTGGCTGGACCTGTGAGTCAGACTGGATGGTCCTGTGAGTCAGACTGGCTGGTCCTGTGAGTCAGACTGGATGGTCCTGTGAGTCTGGCTGGACCTGTGAGTCAGACTGGCTGGACCTGTGAGTCAGACTGGCTGGTCCTGTGAGTCAGACTGGCTGGTCCTGTGAGTCTGGCTGGACCTGTGAGTCAGACTGGATGGTCCTGTGAGTCAGACTGGCTGGTCCTGTGAGTCAGACTGGCTGGTCCTGTGAGTCAGACTGGCTGGTCCTGTGAGTCAGACTGGCTGGTCCTGTGAGTCAGACTGGCAGGTCCTGTGAGTCAGACTGGATGGTCCTGTGAGTCAGACTGGCTGGTCCTGTGAGTCAGACTGGCTGGTCCTGTGAGTCAGACTGGCTGGTCCTGTGAGTCAGACTGGCTGGTCCTGTGAGTCAGACTGGCTGGTCCTGTGAGTCAGACTGGAGTTGGCTCCCCTGCCTGTTCGGGCGGTGCTCGGCGGTCGTCGTCACCGTCCTACTAGCCTCTACCGATCCCTTTTTCGCTTGTCTGTTGGTTTTGTCTTATTAGTTTCACCTGTGTGTATTCTGGTTTCATTAGCTTCCCTATATGTAGTAGTTTGACCCGCCCTTGTTTTGCGCGGGATTGTCTTTATGTTACGTGTGTACATATTAGGTGGTGGTGTATTTTATTTTCTATACTGGACACCCTGTGGTTTTGGGTTGTCTGGTATAGTGTCCTGCGCCCTGTATTGTATTGGGCTTATCAGTTTGGTGTGCTATAGTAAAGCACTCTACTCCGTTACTCTCTCTCTGCGTCTGATTCCTGCACACACACCTAGACCCGCGTGACACAATCACACACACACACACACACACACACACACACACACACACACACACACACACACCTAGTCCCGCGTGACAGTCAGACTGGCCGGTCCTATCAGTCAGACTTCAGGTGAAATATGATTATTAATGTCCACCCTTAATGAAGAGATCAACACACACACACACACACACACACACACACACACACACACACACACACACACACACACACACACACATACACACACACACACACACACACACATATAGACACACATATACACACACACACACACACACACACACACACACACACACACACACACACACACACACACACACACACACACACACACCCTACAACATACACACTTTGTTGGGGACATTACACCTGAAAGGTTCCAGTGTGATCCATCAAGTTGAATGGAGAGAGGAGACCAACAGCATTCGTCATCCAGCCAGCTAACTAACAGTAAATATCAAAACACTACGGCTAGACAATCAAAACTATTTTTTATCTATCGCATACGCATGGTTAGCAGATGTTAATGGTCACATGGTTAGCAGATGTTAATGGTCACATGGTTAGCAGATGTTAATGGTTACATACACATGGTTAGCAGATGTTAATGGTCACATGGTTAGCAGATGTTAATGGTTACATACACATGGTTAGCAGATGTTAATGGTCACATGGTTAGCAGATGTTAATGGTTACATACACATGGTTAGCAGATGTTAATGGTCACATGGTTAGCAGATGTTAATGGTCACATGGTTAGCAGATGTTAATGGTTACATACACATGGTTAGCAGATGTTAATGGTCACATGGTTAGCAGATGTTAATGGTTACATACACATGGTTAGCAGATGTTAATGGTCACATGGTTAGCAGATGTTAATGGTTACATACACATGGTTAGCAGATGTTAATGGTCACATGGTTAGCAGATGTTAATGGTCACATGGTTAGCAGATGTTAATGGTTACATACACATGGTTAGCAGATGTTAATGGTCACATGGTTAGCAGATGTTAATGGTCACATGGTTAGCAGATGTTAATGGTTACATACACATGGTTAGCAGATGTTAATGGTCACATGGTTAGCAGATGTTAATGGTTACATACACATGGTTAGCAGATGTTAATGGTCACATGGTTAGCAGATGTTAATGGTTACATACACATGGTTAGCAGATGTTAATGGTCACATGGTTAGCAGATGTTAATGTTACATACACATGGTTAGCAGATGTTAATGGTCACATGGTTAGCAGATGTTAATGGTCACATGGTTAGCAGATGTTAATGGTTACATACACATGGTTAGCAGATGTTAATGGTCACATGGTTAGCAGATGTTAATGGTTACATACACATGGTTAGCAGATGTTAATGGTCACATGGTTAGCAGATGTTAATGGTTACATACGCATGGTTAGCAGATGTTAATGCGAGTGTAGCGAAATGCTGGTGCTTCTAGTTCCAACCGTGCAGTAATATCTAACAAATTTACAACAACTACCTCATACACACAAATGTAAAGGAATGAATAAGAATGTGTACATATAAATATATGGATGAGAGATGGCTGAACGGCATATAGGCAGGATGCAGTAGATGGAATAGAGTACCGTAAATACATACGAGATGAGATGAGTAATGTAGGATATGTAAACATTCTTAAAGTGTCATTATTTAAAGTGACTAGTGATACCATTATTAAATCCATTTATTAAATTGGCCAGTGATTTGAGTCTGTATTTTGGCAGCAGCCTCTTAATGTTAGTGGTGGCTGTTTAACAGTCTGATGGCCTTGAGATAGAAGCTGTTTTTCAGTCTCTCGGTCCCAGCTTTGATGCACCTGTACTGACCTCGCCTTCTGGATGGTAGCGGGGTGAACAGGCAGTGGCTCGGGTGGTTGATGTCCTTGATGATCTTTTTGGCCTTCGTCCACTGGAAGACACACCTGTGTGTCCATTTGAATTCCCTGTCTTCAGTTTCTTACCTCAGTAAAGTCACACCTGAGTAGTGATGCCACACTGGTGGAGCCACACAGGTGGAGCCACACAGGTGGAGCCACACAGGTGGAGCCACACAGGTGGAGCCACACCCGAGTAGTGATGCCACACTGGTGGAGCCACACAGGTGGAGCCACACAGGTGGAGCCACACAGGTGGAGCCACACCCGAGTAGTGATGCCACACTGGTGATGCCACACAGGTGGAGCCACACAGGTGGAGCCACACCCGAGTAGTGATGCCACACTGGTGATGCCACACAGGTGGAGCCACACAGGTGGAGCCACACAGGTGAATCCTCATCCAAGCCATGTCCTCATCCAAGCCATGTCCTCATCCAAGCCATGTCCTCATTCAAGCCATGTCCTCATCCAAGCCATGTCCTCATCCAAGCCATGTCCTCATCCAAGCCATGTCCTCATCCAAGCCACATCCAAGCCATGTCCTCATCCAAGCCATGTCCTCATCCAAGCCACATCCAAGCCATGTCCTCATCCAAGCCAAGTCTTCATCCAAGCCACATCCAAGCCATATCATCATCCAAGCTATGTCCTCATCCAAGCCATATCATCATCCAATCCATGTCCTCATCCAAGCCATGTCCTCATCCAAGCCACATCCAAGCCATATCATCATCCAATCCATGTCCTCATCCAAGCCATGTCCTCACCCAAGCCATATCCTCATCTATGCCTTGTCCTCATCCAAGCCTTGTCCTCATCCAAGCCATGTCCTCATCCAAGCCACATCCTCATCCAAGCCATATCCTCATCCAAGCCATGTCCTCATCCAAGCCGTGTCCTCATCCAAGCCACATCCTCATCCAAGCCATATTCTCATCCAATCCATGTCCTCATCCAAGCCATGTCCTCATCCAAGCCATGTCCTCATCCAAGCCACATCCTCATCCAAGCCATATCCTCATCCAAGCCTTGTCCTCATCCAACCCATATCCTCATCCAAGCCATGTCCTCATCCAAGCCACATCCTCATCCAAGCCATATCCTCATCCAAGCCATATTCTCATCCAATCCATGTCCTCATCCAAGCCATGTCCTCATCCAAGCCATGTCCTCATCCAAGCCACATCCTCATCCAAGCCATATCCTCATCCAAGCCTTGTCCTCATCCAACCCATATCCTCATCCAAGCCATATCCTCATCCATGACTTGTCCTCATCCAAGCCACGTCCTCATCCAAGCCATATCCTCATATAAGCCACGTCCTCATCCAAGCCATGTCATCATCCAAGTCGCATCCTCATCCAATTCATGTCATCATCCAATCCATGTCCTCATCCAAGTCATATCCTCATCTAAGCCTTGTCCTCATCCAAGCCATATCCTCATCCAAACTATATCCTCATCCAAGCCACATCCTCATCCATGCCTTGTCCTCATCCAAGCCACGTCCTCATCCAAGCCATATCCTCATCCAAGCCACATCCTCATCCGAGCCACGTCCTCATCCAAGCCATGTCCTCATCCAAGCCATGTCCTCATCCAAGCCACATCCTCATCCAAGCCATATCCTCATCCATAACTTGTCCTCATCCAAGCCATATCCTCATCCATGCCTTGTCCTCATCCAAGCCACATCCTTATCCAAGCCACGTCCTCATCCAAGCCACGTCCTCATCCAAGCCACGTCCTCATCCAAGCCACGTCCTCATCCACGTTATACTATCAAACTGACACTGCTGTCAGCGAATTTGGACATGAATGTATCTCAAACCGATCGAATTGTTTCTCGTTTAATTGCTTGTCTACCTTCAATGTCCTTCTTCAGTTGGGCCCCTTCTTTAGTTGGGCCCCTTCTTCAGTTGGGCCTCTTCTTTAGTTGGGCCCCTTCTTCAGTTGGGCCCC